>NW_027464586.1:23030000-23330000 GCF_043290135.1 Rhipicephalus microplus
ACGGCGCGCTCCATAAGATAAAAAAAGGATGTATATCAGTTGCCACGCATAGATGATGCCCTGGACTCCCTACAGGGCGTATATATTTCTCCAGCCTTGATCTTCGATCCGGTTATTGGCAAAAACCTATGCACGAAACAGACAAGGAGAAAAAAGCATTTGCAACGCCGGCTTTACGAGTTCAACGTCATGCCTTTTGGCTTTTGCAACGCTCCAGCAGCATTCGAGCGCATGGTAGATCCTGTCTTACGTGGTCTTAAGTGGAAAACCTTTTATGCTATTTGGCCGACATCGTAATTTATTCTTTTACTTTTCCTCAGCACCTTAAGCGCTTGGACGAAGTTCTTACGTGCATTTTGAACTCTGGGCTTCAGCTCAATACAAATAAGTGCCACTTCTCCACCAGGAGCATCGAAGTATTGGGTCACCTTGTCAGCAATGATGGCGTTCGACCCGACCCCGACAAGGTTGCTACAGTAATTAATTTTCTACGCCGGACAATCGAAAACAATTGCGAAGTTTCGTGGGCCTGGCGTCTTAAACCCGCCGCTTAATCAGTCACTTTGCTGCCATTGCGGGGCCGTTACACAAGCTTCTGACGTCAGGAACGGCCTTCACTTGGGCTTAGGAGTGCGAGTGTGCTTTCCAAGCCACTGAACGTGCTTTGACATCAGACCCCGTCCTCCATCACTTCGATAAGAGCGCACCCACTTTCCTTCACACAGATACCAGCGGCCATGGAATGGGCGCCATCCTCCTCCAGCTCGACGACACTTCACGTGAGCCAGTAGTTGCGTTTGCCAGCCGCGCACTAACACCTGCGGAGCAGAACTACTCGATAACAAAGCAGGAATCTCTTGCTGTCGTTTGGGCTGTTCAGAAGTCTCGACCATATCTGTATGGACGCCACTTCACTGTCATTACCGACCCCCATGCCTTATGCTTGTTGTCCTCGCTGAAGAATTTGTCTGGGCGACTCGGTCGCTGGGTACTCCGTTTGCAAGAGTACACTTTTGACATTGTGTACAGGTCAGGCAAACAGCATCATGATGCCGACGCTCTTTCTCGCTGCCCTCTGCCACTTTCATCTCCAACCACGCATCCTCAATGCCCCTCAGGAGATCAAGCGGCTTCCTCTGCACTCACGTTATCACCCCTAGCAGTTTCTGGGTCACTATCTTTAAACAGCAGCGCTCAGTTTGCCGCGTGCCAACGTGACGACCCATGATGAAACTGCATCATCGGGTACTTGAATGACTCGCCTTCTCTGCCTGTTGCCAGACTACCTCGTCAGCTACGGCAACTCAAGCTAAACAACAATTTCCTGCAGCTCTATACTTACAATGCGGATGGGCATCGGTGGGCGCCAGTACTTCCCCGTTCACTGCGAAAACAAGTTTTCGGAGCACTCCACGACGACCGATCAGCTGGACACTTGGGATTTCAGAAGATCTAAAACCGCGTTAGGAGCCGTTTCTTCTGGCCCGGCCTTTCTACCTTTGTGGCTAATTATGTCGCTTCTTGTGCACTGTGTCAACACCGGGAACGACCAACTTCTGCTCCTGCTGGATTATTACAACCCATTCCATGTCCCGATACACCTTTTGTCGTTGTCGGCATAGACCTCGTCGGACCACTTCCCGTAACGCCAGCGGGCCACCGCTGGATTGTCACAGCCGTCGACCACCTCACACGATGCGCGGAGACCACTCCTTTACGCACTAGCTCCACCTGAGACATTTCCGCCTTCTTTTTAGAAGCCATTGTGTTGCGTCAAGGTGCAACTCGCACGTTGTTGAGTGACCGGGGCAAGGCCTTCATGTCGGCAATTCTTGAAGAAATTCTAAAAACTTATGGCACAGTTGATAAGACCACTTCCGCTACCACCCGCAGACAAATGGCCTGACAGAGCGATTCCATCGTACTCTAATCGACATGATATCCATGTACATCGAACCGAACCACGATAACTGGGACAAAATCTTGCCGTTCGTAACGTTTGCACACAACACCACTGTTCAACGAACCACCGGGTATTAACCTTTCTTCCTCGTCTATGGTCGTGCGCCGACATGCAATATTGACGCCTCTTTGTTCAATGTAACGACAAAAACGTCCACGACTACGCCAGAAAATTTCATCTCAAGGCTCGCTGACGCACGGCAACGTGCTCAACTCAACACGGAGGCCAGTCAACTACACCGCAAGGAAGGCTATGACAGCTTTCGTCGATACGTCACCTTCCGTCCTGGAGATGAAGTACTACTTTGGACGCCTGTTCGTACACCCGGATTGTGTGAAAAGTTTCAGTCACGCTTTCTCGAACCTTACGTTGTTGGTGAATAAACATCTCCTGTCAATTACCTTTTCACTCCCGTCGAGGGTTCCTCGGACCATCGTTACCGTGCATCCGAGATTGTTCACGTTTCACGCCTCAAACCCTTTGTTCGCCGTACCTTTCCCGCCTAGGTCTCGGTCGGGCCGGCCGCTCAAGTGCGCGTGGAAAATAAGTGTGAGCATTATTACTCGTTCTATCTTTTCATCTGTACATACTCATCATCACCACTCCAGTGTAGGTTGTGGGGCACATACTCGAGACAATAAAGAAGAGTCTCTGGGGTACTAGACGCCATCTTACAATATATATATTGTGGGCGTTTGTAACTTACATCGTCCTCATCCCTGCATAATCACAATCACCATCATCCGCTAGTCTCTTTGCCCTCATTGCCACTCTGGGTCATCATCATCGTCATCGTCTGTGTGCTGGCTCTGCCCATTCGTTTTGCGAGGTCTTTCCTCAAATAAACGCCGTCGCAGCCAAGACTACCAAGACTTCATACGTGGTGGAGGTGGATTTTCGGTCCTCTGACCTCCCGCAGCCCGCTATACCCCCTGGAGCTTCGTTCAGGCCGCCGCTTGTGCCCACAGTCAGGCAGCATGTCCCAGACCGAGCCTGTCGGCACTGATGTCATCAACCACGCACCACCGCAAGCTGCCCATCCCACTTACATACACGGACATCAGCGGGAACCCGCGCTCTTCACTGGTCTTCGGGGAGAAGACGTAGAAGACTGGCTTGAGGACTACGACCGCGTAAGTGCCGCTAATAGGTGGGACGAGGTCGCCAAACTGCGTTACGTGTCTTTCTATCTGGTCGGAGTCGCGAAGACATGGTATTTTAACCACGTCGTTGACTTACCCGACTGGGCTACCTTCCAGCAGCAGCTGCGGCACGTCTTTGTGACACAGACATTCGATCCGCCGTCGCAAAGAGGACACTCGATACTCGCCGACAACATCCAGGTGAATCGTACACTTCATACATCGAGGAAGTCCTCGCACTCGGCCGGCGTGTCAATCAATCCATGCCGGAATCGGACAAAGTGCGCCACATATTGAAAGGCATTGGGCCTGTTGCCTTTAATGCCCTCGCTGTGCAAAACCCAGCTACCATCGCTGATGTCGTGGCGACATGCCAGCGCCTTGATGCGCTGGACTCCGTTCGCCTTCAACCAGACATCGGAGACCACCACTCCACGTCAGATGGCCATCTGCGTGACCTCATCCGGGACATTATACGCGAAGAATTGCGGTCTATGGGCTTCGCACCTCCTACATCGCGATCTACACAGCCTTCAGGAATGCCCTTACGTGACATAATCAGGGAGGAACTTACATCCCTGACTGGCTCTGCGCCCGTACAGCCACCTGCTTCTCACCCTATAGCCACGTACCCTCAAGTTGCTGCCGTGCCTCCCAGCGACGCCCACGCGACATTGCCACGTCCATCCTACGCGTCAGTTGCTGCCGCTACCCCTGTGAACTACCATTCCGTGCCCCCTGACCCTTGGGCCCACCTGACCCCACTATCTTCAGGTTCTCCGAATGCCTTCTATTCCCCACCGTGGTGCTCGTCTCGCCCTGAATGCTACTACTGTGGCTATCGCGGCCACATATCTCGTTTCTGCCGAAAGCGCCAGCAAGATGAGCGTCGAAACAATGTGCGTGAACGGGATTTGTACACCGGGGCGTCTTATCAAGGTCGGCGTTATTCGTCTCCCCCGCACCGGTCTCCATCTCCTCCTGCATCGACTGCACCATGAAACAGCCGAAACACGAGACGCCGCTCGCCTTCGCGCTTCCGCCGTTCCACTTCTCCACTTCGGCCCGCCTCATTCACCACTGATATTCATTCGTAAAACTGAGTGATGCAGTTTGTGGAGGAAAAGATGCATTCAGAATTAGAACTGAAATTCCTCCATTAGGCCCGTGTAACATGGTTTTTGTGGAAGTGGAAAGAGTGCGAGTTAATGCTTTAATGGACACAGGTGCGACATTGTCTGTGATACGTGCTGATTTGTGTGAACATTTAAGGAAAGTAATGACGCCTTACGATGGCCCCACGTTAGTTGCTGCCCAGGGGAACGTCATTCGCCCTTCCACGCTTTGTACTGTGCGTGTTTTCATCGACGGCATCCGCCATCATGTCCAGTTTGCTGTCCTGTCCCGCTGCTCTCACCAACTAATTTTAGGGTGGGATTTTCTATCATCTGCTTCCGCGGCGATTTGTTGTGGACAACGCGTCGTTCACCTCGCTGACACCGACTACATGCTTGACGACGATAATCAGAAGCCACTTCGTCTGGTCGCTGCGAAAGACATCGAACTCCCGCCACACTACAAGAGCAAATTGTCAGCATTACGTCCAATGACATCTATCACGGGGATGTATTGGTCTCACCGTCACCACTTTGCGTTCGCAAAGGTATAGTTCTTCCGTGCGGTGTCGTTCGTTTTTGCAATGGCTCGGCACTTGTCACCGCTGTCAACTCTACACCGGAGAAGATCTTACTGGCAGAGGGCACTACTGTGGCCCGTGTTGCTGACTTCGAGCCTGTACTCGTCACGCCATTTCAAGCCATCGCATCCAAAGAACCTTGCCTCGGTGAGCATGTTTCTTCCTCCGCCTTCACCACCACTATCAGCAGCGAATTGACATATTCACAGAGGCAGCAGCTGCTCGCATTGTTACAGAAACATGCAAATTCTTTCGATATTTGCTCGTCTAAGCTGGGCCGCACTAATACTACAGCACATCGAATTCAAACTGTTGGGACATCTATTGTACACCACCGACCCTACCGCGTGTCTCTAACTCAAAGAAAAATCATAGAAGAAAACGTTGCGGACATGCTTAAACGGGAAGTCATCCGTCCCTCATCTAGCCCTTGGTCGTCTCTTATTGTTTTTATCCATAAAAAGAATGGCTCTGTGCGGTTTTGCGTGGACTACCGGGCGCTCAATAAGATCACACGCAAGGACGCGTACGCTATGCCACGCATTGACGACGCCCTTGATTCCCTACAAGGCACGGAATTTTTTTCAAGCATCGACTTGCGTTCTGGGTAATGGCAGATCCCCATGTATGAAGACGATAAGGAGAAAACGGCGTTCGCAACCCCCGATGGGCTATATGAATTCAACGTGATGCCTTTCGGGCTCTGCAATGCACCCGCGACTTTTGAGCGCATGATAGATACCGTGCTGCGCGGCCTGAAATAGAAAAGTTGCCTTTTCTACCTGGACGACATTATTATCTTTTCGTCAACGTTTCCTGAGCACCTAGAACGATTGGATCAAGTTTTGACGTGCCTTGCCGGCGCCGGGCTTCAAATAAACACTAAGAAATGCTCTTTCGCTAGCAAATGTATCAAGGTCTTAGGACACCTCGTTAGCAAAGATGGCATCCGGCCCGACCCTGACAAGATTTCTGCAGTCCTTCACTTTCCGCGCCCCGAAAAACCAAAGGAGCTTCGCAGTTTCCTTGGCCTCGCCTCCTATTTTCGCCGGTTTATCCAGAACTTCGCTTCTAGTGCTGCTCCATTACACCAACTACTTGCTTTCAACGTCCCCTTTCTGTGGTCTCAAGAATGTCAAACGGCATTCGACCTGCTGAAGTGGGCACTCACGTCTGAACCTCTGCTCTGCCACATTGACGAAGCCGCACCAACTATCCTCCATACCGAAGCTAGCGGCCTTGGTTAAGGAGCCGTTCTTCTACAACTCGACAAGTCTTCCCTAGAGAAAGTTGTTGCATATGCAAGTCGCGTACTAACCACTGCTGAAAAGAACTACACTATAACTGAGCAAGAGTGTTTGGCTGTTGTTTGGTCGGTCTAGAGGTTCTATCCCTATCTCCACGGCCGTAACTTCACAATCGTTACGGACCACCATGCCTTATTCTGGCTTTCTACACTGAAAAACTTGTCCGGACGCTTGGGTCGGTGGATACTACGCTTGCAGGAGTACGACTTTGACATAACTTACAAGTCAGGCAGAAAACGTCAAGACGCCGATGCTTTATCTCGTTGCCCACTTCCAACTACCCAAAATTAGCGTTGGTGAGAACTCAACCACCACATCTACCAAAGTTCATACGCTCGCATCAATAAGGCAAACCTTTTCGGACGACGAGCCAACATTCATCTCCCGCCAGTGGTCCGATTCATACTGCAGACGCATGATGGACCACCTTTCGGGTGTTTCTCATCGATCGAACGCGCGACTCCGTCGTCCACTCCTGCACTTTAAGTTGGTCAATGGGGTTCTCTACCGCCACGTCTACCACCCTGACGGTCAGCACTGGGCTCCTGTTCTGCCACACTCTCTTCGACTTCAGGTGCTCGAAGCCTTCCACGACGACTTCACTGCTTGTCATCTTGATTTTAAAAGAACTCTTGACGGCATTCGATGTCGTTATTACTGACCTGGCCTTTCTTCAAGTGTAGTGCGGTACGTCGGTTCCTGCTACCCATGCCAGCGTCGTAAACTCCCCACGTCTGCACATACTAGACCTCTACAGCCACTTCCGTGCCCTTCAATGCTTTTCGAGGTTGTAGGTGTTGACCTTTACGGGCCTCTCCCCGTCACATCTGCTGGCAAATGATGGATAGTGACCACAATGGACCACCTCACACGCTACGCTGAGGCTTCCTCTGTTATTACAGGCTCAGCTGTGGAAAAAGCAGACTTTATTCTTCACGCAATAATACTGCGTCATGGGGCTCCTCGTGTATTGCTTAGTGACCGCGGCAAAGTGTTCCGGTCACAAGTTGTAAATGAAGTACTGCGCGCCTCTGGAACTACTCAAAAGACAGCTTCAAGCTACCACCCTCAGACAAATGGTCTCACAGAAAGATTTCACCGAACCCTTGCAGACATGATAGCCGTTTATGTCCCACCCGACCACAAAAACTGGGATACTCTTTTACCATTCCTGACATTCGCTTACAACACCGCCGTTCAGCGAACAACTTGCTACTCACAATTTTACTCGTGTACGGACGCACCCCGACTACCTTTCTCGACGTCTCCTTCTTTAGCAGCCATGGGAATTCATGTCAGTCTTCTAGCGAAGAATACATTTCCCGCCTGGCCAAGTCTGGCCATCAGGCTCGCATCAATACTGAAGCGAGACAGCACGAGCGGAAGATCATCTATGACGAATCCCACCGCGTTGTGTCTTTCCAACCTGGTGACGAGGTGCTGCTTTTGACACCTATTCGCACTCCTGGCCTCTGTGACAAATTCCAACCACGCTTCATCGGGCCATACATTGTTTTAGAACAGACTTCGCCGGGTAATTATCGTGTGACACCACTCGTCGCTCCAACAGACCACCGCTACCGCCGCACAGAGATTGTCCACGTTTGTTGCATAAAACCTTTCACGCGATGTTCCCCTTCACTTTCACTTACGGTGGCCAGGATGTCCGCTTCCAAGTGGGGGGAATTCGTGTGGGCATTTGTAACTTACATCGTGCTCATCCCTGCATAATCACAATCACCATCATCCGCTTGTCTCTTTGCCCTCATTGCCACTCTGGGTCATCATCATCGTCATCGTCTGTGTGCTGGCTCTGCCCGTTCGTTTTGCGAGGTCTTTCCTCAAATAAACGCTGTCGCAGCCAAGACTACCAAGACTTCATAATATATATATTGTACCGAAGCATAGTGGCGCCAGCTCTGTGCCAGCGTGAAAGAAGACGTTGACGTCCGTGTGTGGCTCGTGCTTGCCGGGTTCCTGCATGTACCAGCTTGTTGCGGCTAACGTTTCTGGAATAATAACCTGTGTTTTTACGCAACCTTGCTCGTTCCATTTGGTGGAAACGTGCTGGGTGACGTCCTGGAGCTCCGCAGCCGTAAGCTACCATCTCAGTCCGCGATGACAGAGCGCGTCGATCCCCCACAAGGTTCTTCCACGCTGCCACCTGTCATGTGTTCTGGTGTACTTCGTCTGCGTGACCCACCAGTATACAACGGCACTGAAGATCAAGATGTCGAGGACTGGCTGGCAGAGTACGAGCATGCCAGCGCGATTAACAAGTGGGATGACCCTGCGAAGCTGATGCACGTCATCTTCTACTTGGCGGATTTGGCCAACCTATGGTTCACCAACCACCAAGCCGACATCCCCACCTGGTCGGTTTTCAAAGAGGCCGTCACCTCGTTTTTCGGTCGTCCAGCCATGCGTAAGCTTCGCGCTGAACTGGGACTGCGGGGACGATTTCAGCGAAATGGTGAGAGCTTTACGAGCTACATTGAGGATGTGATCAGCCTCTGTAGGCGAGTTGATGCCAGGATGACGGAGGCTGACAGAATAAAGAACATAATGAAAGGCATTGATGACGACGCTTTTCATATGCTTGTGGCCAAAGACCCACAGACCGTCACGGCCGTGATTCAGTTATGTCAAAGTTTCGATGAGCTGAGCAAGCAACGAGTTTCTACACGTCGCGCTAATACGCAGACAGCTGATATTTCGGCCTTGGAGTGCAAAAGCAGTGGCTCCGACTACAGCGTGTTAATGCCTCAAATTCAACAGTACATCCGGGAGGAAGTTGCGCGACAGCTCTCTCTTGTCGCCACCATCAACGAGACCCCCACAACACTGGACCACTCACTTCGCCGTGCTATTCAGACGCAAGTTGCCGAGGCTCTCCCTTCGCCCACATCCCCAATATCAGTGGCTGCACCGCTGACTTATGCAGAAGCCGTCCGCCGACCTCCTGCCCAACCGGCGCTCCCTTCATACAGTCCAGCCACCAACTACTACAGGTCACCAGTTTCAGTTTATCCGGTAAATCGGCCCATTCCACCACCTCGAGCACCTGTAAACTCTTGGCGTACTCCGGATAACAGGCCCGTCTGCTGCAACTGTGGTATTCCAGGACATGTCGCGCGCTACTGTCGTCGCCGTGGATTCTATTTTAATGATGTGCAGCATTCCGGCAACATACATCGGCCATCAGAATCGCATGTGACACCTGATTCACATGACCCCCGCTCACGTCGACCAGACTTCAGCCGACGTCGATCTCCTTCACCCCGTCTTCGGTCTCCTTCCCCCATGCTTCGCCGTTCCAACCACGCCCAGGAGGAAAACTAACAGTCGCAGTTCCTGAGGCAAGAGCTGCGCCACCGACGAAATTTCCAAGGCCTCATCCATCGCCCCCTAACGAGATTGCCGTGTTTGTGGACGGTTTCGCCACAAGTGCTCTTGTCGACACAGGTGCCGCTATTTGTATAATCAGTGAAGTGTTATGCCGCAAACTGAACAAAGTGACGACTCCACTGGTTGAAATTTCTTTACGCACGGCGAGTTCGCAACACGTCCAACCCTCTGCCACATGCACTGCTCGTGTTGTGATTCAAGGAGTGCTTTACATCGTTGAATTTGTCGTCCTTCCGCATGCGTCTCATGCAATCATCCTGGGATGGAACTTTCCGCTAATCACGCGGTTGTCGACTGCGCTCGTGCTCAACTCGTTTTGTTTCCATTCAGCACGACATTCATAGATCTCCCTCACTCACCCAAAAAGGTGATCGTTGCCGCTGACGTCGTCATTTCTGCTTTTTCGGTCACCGCGGTATCTCTTTTGTGCAACTCCGTTTCCGATTCAACTGCCCTATTTATGCCGTCACAAGAATGCGCTCGTCGCCGGAACCTTGTCGTCCCGTTTGCCGTCATAACACTTGCCGATGGCTCCAGTGCCGTGTACGTGTGCAATCCGTTCCCTTGTCCCGCTACCTTATTGCATGGCGAATGCATTGGGAGTCTTGACACTTATGATGACATCTTTCCTTTCGATGCCCGTTCTGATACGACACCGACGTCCGTGGATGCTGTCACAGCTGGCACCGCGCCCTCACTACCTGACGAAGACGTTCTGTTGCGCAGCGTAGACACCGGCCTTACGCAAGACCAGCGCAATCAGCTCATTCAACTACTTGACCGTTTCCGCGCCTCCTTCGACCACGGACAACCTCCCTTGGGACGCACGTCAGTTGTCGCTCACCATATCGACACCGGTCATCATACTCCACTTCGTCAGCGCCCCTACTGCGTCTCGCAGGCCGAGCGTGACGTCATCACTCAACACGTCGACGAGATGCTGCAACGTGGTGTTATTCAGCACTCACACAGTCCTTGGGCTTCGCCAGTGGTCCTCGTGCGAAAAAAGGATGGCTCCATCAGGTTTTGCGTGGATTATCGTCGACTAAACAACATCACACGCAAGGATGTTTATCCCTGCCACGCATTGATGACGCCTTGGATTGCCTTCAAGGTGCGGAGTTTTTCTCTTCACTGGATCTGCGCTCTGGATATTGCCAAGTACCAATGGCTGAACCAGACCGTCCAAAAACGGCGTTTGTGACCCGTGACGGCTTATATGAATTTAATGTAATGCCCTTCGGTCTTTGCAATGCGCCTGCGACTTTTGAAAGAATGATGGACAGTGTCCTCAGGGGACTTAAATGGCACATGTGTCTTTGCTATTTAGACGACATAGTTGTATTCTCGGCGAATTTCGAAACTCATCTTTCCCGTCTGGAACAAGTTCTCCAGTGCCTTATGGCAGCCGGGTTGCAACTTAACTTCAAGAAATGTCGTTTTGGCGCCCGCAAACTCACAATTCTCGGCCACGTCGTTTCAAAAGAAGGAATATCGCCAGATCCTGCCAAACTGCGTGCCGTTGCCGAGTACCCCAAGCC
Organism: Rhipicephalus microplus; assembly: GCF_043290135.1. Taxonomy (NCBI): domain Eukaryota; kingdom Metazoa; phylum Arthropoda; class Arachnida; order Ixodida; family Ixodidae; genus Rhipicephalus; species Rhipicephalus microplus. The sequence goes on from NW_027464586.1 coordinate 23,041,058, forward strand.
TACTACCCTAAAGGAGCTTCGTAGTTTCATAGGCTTGTGTTCCTATTTTCGGCGTTTCATTCGCAACTTTGCCTCTATAATTGCCCATCTGACTAAACTTCTCTCCCGTAGCGCACACCTCTCAGGCTGGAATTCCCACTGCGATGAGGCATTCACGGCGCTACGCCGGCTACTCATCTCTCCGCCAGTTCTCCGCCACTTCGATCCCAATGCACCCACTGAAATTCACACGGATGCAAGCGGTGTCGGCCTCGGTGTCATTCTCGCTCAACGCAAGGATGGCTGCGACGAGTACGTTGTCGCCTATGCCAGCCGTACTCTAACGAAGGCAGAGTCCAACTATTCCGTCACGGAAAAGGAGTGCTTGGCTATCATTTGGGCTATAGGAAAATTTCGCACTTACCTTTACGGACGCCAGTTTGATGTTGTCACCGATCACCATGCCTTATGCTGGTTAGCGTCCATGAAAGATCCTACTGGCCGCCTCGCTCGTTGGGCTTTACGCCTTCAGGAATACGATATCCGTGTTGTTTATCGCTCACGACGCAGACATTCAGACGCCGATGCACTATCCTGTTCTCCACTGCCTCCTGACCTTGCCTGCTTATCAACTGCCATTTGCGATTCGTCATCGTTGAGCATCTTTGACATGCCATCCGAACAGCACAAGGATCCCTGGATCAATTCTTTGCTCGACGTCCTCTCTCACAGTTCGTCAGAAACGACTGCACGCTCCCTCTCTCGTCAAGCAAGACACTTTGCTGTCCGTGAAGGCTTGTTGTATCGCCGCAATTACGTGATGGATGGCCGTAGGTGGCTCCTTGTCATCCCTCGTCATTTGCGTTCGGACATCTGCGCTGCCTTTCACGATGACCCCCAGTGTGACCACGCCGGAGTATTTAAGACTTGCTCTCGCCTTCGTCTAAGATACTACTGGCGCGGCATGTATCGGCACGTTCGCCAGTACGTTCGGTCATGTACCACGTGTCAACGACGCAAGACGCCTTCTCACAGCACTGCTGGCCCTTTGCAACCCTTAACCTGCCCAGCGAGACCATTCGACCGCGTCGGAATTGATATTTATGATCCTCTACCCAACTCTCTTCGAGGCAACCGGTGGATTATCGTCGCCGTGGATCATTTAACACGCTACGCTGAAACATCTGCGCTGCCTGCTACCACTGCGAAAGATGTTGCGTCCTTTCTTCTTCACCATCTCATTTTGCGACACGGTGCACCTCGTGAATTACTCAGTGACCGTGGACGCGTGTTTCTCTCGAACGCCATCGACGAGCTACTCAAGGCATGTCGCACTGTCCATGGGAAATCCTCGGCATACCATCCCCAAACCAATGGCATGACAGAACGCTTTAACCGTACCCTTGGAGATATGCTTGCCATGTACGCCTCTGACGACCACACTAATTGGGACCAAGTGCTCCCTTTCGTCACGTACGCGTACAACTCTGCGCAACAAACAACCACTGGCTTTTCTCCTTTCTTCCTTCTATACGGACGTGAGCCATCATGCTCCATGGACACCATTCTCCCTTACAGGCCTGATGTTTCCGAAGCGACACCTGTTTCCGAAGCAGCTGCTTATGCCGAAGAGTGTCGTCAACTCGCTCGCTCATTTACCGCACAAGACCAATGGCGCCAGAAAACTGACCACGATTCCTCTGCGTCTACTGTACACTATAACCCAGGAATGCTGGTTTGGCTCTGGGTCCCGTCTACCCCTCCCGGTCTTTCCCCGAAGCTTTCGTCGAAATACCATGGCCCCTACCGTGTGGTGCGGCAAACATCTCCTGTCAACTATGAAGTTGAGCCCATTGATCCACCCTTGGACCAACGCTGCCGTGGGCGTGAAACAGTACACGTATCACGCCTCAAACCGTGCTATGACCCCATTGTCGTGTCTTTTCCCTAGGTCGCCAGGTTGGCTCCTTTCTGCACGGGGAGTAATTGTACCGAAGCATAGTGGCGCCAGCTCTGTGCCAGCGTGAAAGAAGACGTTGACGTCCGTGTGTGGCTCGTGCTTGCCGGGTTCCTGCCTGTACCAGCTTGTTGCGGCTAACGTTTCTGGAATAATAACCTGTGTTTTTACGCAACCTTGCTCGTTGCATTATATATATATATATATATATATATATATATGTGTGTGTGTGTGTGATGTGTGTGTGTGTGTTGTGTGTGTGTGTGTAAGTACAAAAAGACTCCTGTGTGCGGAATCGAACGTGGGACCTCCGCGTCGTGAATGCGAGGCGTGAGCCGCCGAGGGGTGCCTGCCTGATAGGTTAAACGGCAAGCTATTTATATCTACCACTTACCGCTGTTGTTGGCAGGCATCTCGGGGGGGGGGGGAGGGGAAAGCTATCCTGTTTGCAGCATTATCAGCAAGATAGCGCTATGAGCGCCCAGCCACTCTCACGAGTACATCGGCCCGCAAAGATGAGGAGAGCGAACGATTTCTTGCGCGCCCTAACCTCCCGGTGGAAAGAATCATATGTCTTGGCTGGCGTCGGGTGTGCATGGAAGGATTCTGTTGTAGTTACGAGGCGCACAAAGGTCACTGCAATCCTTGCACAGCCTCTGTTTGTGAAAAGGGCGAGCTTTTCAGACACAGCGAAGTAACAACTGAGACGCTTATTCGCGTTTATCTGTATCTTTGAACACGTTTCGTGCGTCGTTTGTGCGTGAGAAAGGAGGGGCATGTTTCGATTTGCTTGCAATTCTGCGCGTGACCTTCAAATTTGTCGCTATCGCGTTCATTGCTTCGACTTTGCGGCAGATCTGTGACCTTTTTTTTCTATCTCGGGACTGAAAAGAGCGAAAAACGCAGTAGCGTGGCACCACTATTTTCAATGGGAAACAGAGAAAATACGGCAAGGTCTCGAGAAGGTGACCTCTCTTTTCTCCTTTTTACTACCACGTCCCTTATGCCCTACAACCTTCAACCATGCTGTAAAATCTCTTTTGTATCTTATCTCCCTTTATATGAAAATGTCGAGTGCCCCGCGACCCATCCTGGCAAGTGACAGTTTTACCTTTCCATATTTTTATCGCATTTCTTGTCATTGGTCTAGTCTGCTCCTTTCCCCCTCTCTTTAATGTTCTGAAAGCACAACGATTGCCAAAATTATCTCAACGCCACTAATACAATCAAAAAAATTTTTTTACCAAAATGAGCGCGTATATGCGTTGTTACGCCTGCGAGTTCACACCGAACGTCCATGCCTCTGAAAAATGCAATCTGTGTCAAGGCCAGTACGCGAGCCCGCCTTACGCGATCAACTCAACAGCGTCACCACGCGGCGGCGCTGGTCTGTCGCGCAACGCACAGCGAGCCCCCTCAGCACAGGGGGGGCTCTGGCGTCGATCGACGGGAGTGGTCGCATTCCACGTCGGCTCTGTGAAATATCGCAATTATTTGCGTTACATCAAGTCGTTCTCCTGCAAGCCTTCTACCACCGTCTCCAAGAACGTCAGCCGCAACCCTAGACATCACGTCTTGTCAAGTTGGGCTGTCTTCTGACCCTTTTTCGGTCACTTGAAGCTTTCGCAAAACCACCGCGGAGTTAAGCCTAACCGCAGTAAGGGCCGCGCCGGCCCAGCCCGGGGTTTCCCCGGTAATGGCGACTCCAAATCAAGTAACCGGCTACAATCCGGAGTCTCTTTAGATCATACAGATGGATACCGCTCAAACCGAGACACCTCTACCAACCAAGGAAGAGTACCTCAAGGATATGCTCCGCGTCTGGCGCGGAAGGAAAAACGCAGCAGTGGCGTCGAGAGACGCCAGGGCTCCTGTAGCCAAACAACAAGCAGCGTCTTGCCCTCAGCAAGCACAGGGCCAGAACGCGCCGAGCGTCATCTCGCAGCGCGCCAAGCAACTCCAGGGGCGGCTGAAGAACACGCCGCGCATCGAAAAAGACGACATCATAGTGGTGCTGAAACCGCGTGAGACGCTCGACCTCAAGGCCACGTTTGGTCCTGGACAAGCCGGCGCTGCAGTCCGCAGCATCCTCGGAGCCAACGCAAGTGTGGGACTTGCGGTGCGGCCCCTCTGGGATCAAAATGTACTTGTGTGCACGCTCAAATCAGTGGACGCCGCCGAGAGACTCCTCCGGGACTCTAAGCTGCCAGTCGGGGGCCGCCAGCTAACATTCCGGGGACATCCCAAACTTTTCAGTGAGTTCTGTCGGGGCGTCGTGCATGTCTCTCAAGACGAAACGTCCGAAACTGTGAAAAGCAAGCTCAGTGCTGAGCCAAATGTAGTGTCTGTGCGCAAGCTTGGGGACACCCCGGTTGCAGTGATCACCTTCGCGGGGACCAAGGTGCCACGGATGGTGTTCTACAACTGCGAGCGGCTCCCTGTTCGCTTGTATAAGAAGACAGTGCCTGCATGCCCACTCTGTGGCACAGTGGGCCATCGAGCAGATACTTGCCCGCGCCCGCAGCCCGGCCGCTGCACAAGCTGCGGCGTTCAGGTACCTGCTGCTACTCCTGTCGGCCCCATGGAACACCAGTGGATTCCGAGCTGCCTCCTCTGCGGCGGTGGCCACAAGACTGGAGCTCCCGGTTGTGCTGGACGGTTCCGGCAGCCGATCAAGTCGAGATCCCCACGCAGATCCAAGCCGAGGACAACGGGGGGGGGCACAAACAGGCTCCGACTCCCAAGAGTGGCCCCAAAAAAGCACCAGCCGCCAAGTCGAATAAGCCAGAACCCAAGAAGACCTACACCGGGCACTCCACCAATGTAAAGTCTGGGACCCCGTCGGAGCCTCCTGTCTTGGTCAAGGACATCCCACCCTTGACACCCGTCCAAGCACAGGTGAGCTGTTGGGGTGGGGCAGTCTCCGGACCTTCCCCTTCTCCCTCCTCTACCGAAACCTTCCTACAGCAGCAGATAGGGGAGCTCTGGCGCCAGAACCAAATTCTTGCGCGCAAAATTCAGGAATTAGAATCCAAGCAGGTCGAGTCATCCGAGCCAGTGCAGGAAGCCGACGCAGAGGACGGGGATGACGGCTCTTCCGTCACATCCCGCCTCACTAGCGTCTCGCGGCAGGACACGGACACAGTAGTTGGACCAGCTTCCATTACCGGATCCATCGGTCGCATCGAGTCCCTTGAGCGTAAAACCGAGCAATTAGAGGCGAGCGTGGCAGCCCTCCCCACTCAAATCATGTCGGCAGTCCGCGAGTCCTTTCAGGACATGTTCACGGCAGCCTTAACGCAAGCACTTTCCGAAATTGTGGCGCAGGTCTCTAACTCGGTCTTTAAAGCCGTGCAGCCCTGGGTTATCGCCCAAATTAAAAACACCACTCAGAGCGACTCCCCGCAAGTTAAACACAAGCCGGCCTCCCGTCAGGCAGCAGAAGAAGGCTTTTTGGGGCCAGCTCCAGGTCCGGACCGGTCCTCTGCACCGTAAATAAATACTAAAAGATGGCTAGCCGATCTAACAAACAAGCTAAATATCTACTAAAATTTGAGAATATACAACGGAACTGCAGAGGTTTTAGAGCCTGGAAAAAATGGTCGCACCTCCAGCTCTACTTGCAATCCCTCGGAGACATGCCCGCCTTGCTTGCTTTGCAGGAGCCCGGTTTGGACGTTAAATTCTCTGGCTATAGCACTTTCCAGGGGGGGCCCTCGTCATGCATCTTGGTGAACAAGGCATATACTGCAATTCAGGTCGATTTAAACTTAAGTACTGAACAAGAATACACAATGGTCAGAGTACTGCCTCTCAGACGTCACGACCAGTCAATACACATCCTAAATATATACAGCCCCCAGCATAAGCCACACGTAACTTTTAGCGAAGTCTTCCTCTGGGCGATCAAGTTGGCAGACAAGGACCCCTTAGTGATCGTGGGAGACTTCAATGCTCCCAGTCTTCACTGGGGCTATCACTAGGAAAAGACCAGAGGACGTAAGCTGGCGGAGCTTATCTCCACCCTTCGCCTCACGCTGCTCACGGATCCGGCGTACCCCACTCGAGTGGGGAACTCGGTAACCCGTGACACGTGTCCGGACCTCTCTCTCGTAAAAATGCTAAGGATGCTACCTGGCAGAACTTGGGCGATTCTCTAGGCAGTGATCACTGCCTTCTCCGGGTCACACTCCTGGAAAAGTCAGCTCATAAAAAATGCGGTCAAGCCAAGTTGACCGATTGGACCCCATTTCGCAATCAGACTATCCCTCCCGTACTATTTTCTGGAAGCTATGCAGAATGGGCTCAACACGTAAACAACATTCAGAAAAGACTTGTTACTACCTTCCAAACCAACGAAAAAATCCCCTCAGTTGACCCTCGCCTCCTACACTTGTGGGAGGCGCGCCGAAGCTTACCGAAACGTTGGAAAAAGCAGACTAATCGCAAATTACGTATCCGCATAGCCGAACTCACGGAACAGGCTGCAGCGTATGCTGCCCAACTCTCAGATTCAAATTGGATAGCTCGCTGCGACGCCGTAGCTCGTCAGATGAGCTCGAAGGGGACATGGCGTCTCTTTCGCAGTCTCATAGACCCCTCTCAAACGAGAGGGGAGGGGCGCAGAAGCAGCTTCGGCGAGCTCTGCAAGGGTACCAAGGCACTCCGGCACAGCTTGCGGATGCTCTGTGCGATAGGTATCTCTGTCGTACGGAGGACCCGCCTGGGCCAGCGTACACGTACTCTGGTAAGCCTAATCACCAACTCGATGCCCGTTTTGAGTTGCATGACCTTAAAGCGGCTTTAGCTAAAATGGGCAGGGGTACGGCTTCGGGGCTGGACCGCATAACAGTAAAGCTGTTGGCAAACCTCCCTGACACAGCCTTCTTCCATTTATTGGACTACATGAACGAGATCTGGGACGGCCGTGCGCTCCCTTCCGAACGGAAAAAGTCACTTGCGACTTTTATCCCCAAAGCAGGCAATGCCGTGAATACGGAAAATCTGAGGCCCATATCACTGACTTCGTGTGCGGGCAAGCTTATGGAGACGATGGTACGGGATCGCCTCTCCCAATACCTTGAGGGCAAGGGCTTCTTTGCAGACACCATGTTTGGGTTTCGCCCACACATGTCTGCACAGGACGTCCTTCTCCAGCTCCATAGGGCCGTCTTACAGCCCACAACTATGCAGCACAATGATAAAGCCATCCTCGCCCTTGATCTGAAAGGGGCTTTCGACAATGTTAAACACAGCAGCATCCTCGCTAACTTGAGTTCCACCGATTGCGGGGCTGAGGCCTTTGCATATGTCAGAGCTTTTCTCTCTAAACGCCAGGCACTTCTTCGGATCGAGGACGAGGAATATGGCCCGTACAATATGGGAACACGGGGTACCCCACAGGGAGCAGTGTTATCACCGCTCCTTTTCAACATTGCTATGATGCGCCTTCCAAGCGAATTGGCCTGGGTGGAAGGCACACAACACGCAGTATATGCCGATGATAATACAATCTGGACCACTGAAGGGAGCCTTGGTGAAATGCAGGAACGCCATCAGCAAGCCGCATCCATAGTCGAGGCGTATGCCAACGATTGTGGACTCCAGTGTGCTCCAAACAAATCAGAGCTTCTGCACGTTAGAGCGAAGCCAAGCGATAAGTCAGCCATACACATCTCCCTGTCTGGGGTTCCCATCAGAGAGGTGGAGGAGCTCCGGATTCTGGGCCTGTTCATTCACCACAGACTCAGACAGGACTCCACTATAGCGAAACTCAAGAGAATGGGCGAACAGGTAGGTTGCATGATCCACCACGTTTCCAACAAGCGGGGTGGTCTGCTGGGCAGAGACGCGCTTCGGCTCGCCCATGCGTTCGTGACTAGCCCGATTTTCTACGCCGTCCCATACCTTCGCAGTAACAAGCAAGAAGACGAAAGAATAGATGCCATCATTCGTAAGGCTACTAAACGAGCTCTGGATCTCCCGGTGGCCACTTCCAACGCCAAACTGATGGCGTTAGGTGTGCTCAACTCCTACCAGGAGTTGCGGGAGGCCCACCTTATCAATCAATATACGCGGCTCGTGCAGACGGCTCCCGGACCCCGCCAGCTGAACCGCTTACATATACAGCACACTTGAACTGCAGAAGAGGCGGAGCGTATTCCGGAACTGTGGTGGCATATGCTCTTGGTCTCTCCACTCCCCAGTAACATGGATAAGCACACGCACGAAAGCAGAAGACAGGCGCTGGCTCGGACGCTTGAGAGGCAACACGGCTCCCGACCTTGTGTATTCTACGTAGATATAGCAGCGCCTTCGCCCACGGCATTTACACGGCCTGTGTAGTTCACCGGGAAAAACATGTCAATGGGCTCTCGTTCCGAGCACAAAATCCTGAGCGCGCTGAGGGAGTCGCGATAGCGCTTGCTGCTGTGGACCCCAACTCGAAAGTTATCATCACGGACTCCCGGAAAGCATGTGCTCATTACTTGGTAGGAGAGATATCCCCCTAGCCAGCCAAATTCAAAAACGGGCTCTCGCTCATCCAGCCCCGAAACGCATCGTATGGGCTCCTGGCCATCAGAGCTTACGAGGTAATGAGGCCGCTGACGCGGCCGCCCGAGCGCTTACCCACCGGACTCCTCACCTTGGCTCTTATGACTCGGAGGCCAATACACCACTGCTGCGGTTTAAAGAAATTCTGACCTATTACGCGACACTCACCGCCTTTACCCGGCTCCTGCAAAGGGGCTGAGTAAGGCGGAAGAGCGAACTCTAAGGCGCCTGCAGACAGGTACTCTACTCTGTCCTGCAATCCTAAAACATTTCGATGCGAACACAGATGGGCGGTGCCCACACTGTGGGGAGACGTGTGATATCTTCCACATGGTATGGACATGTCCAAAAAATCCCCACCCACCCCCTTCCCCTACCCCTTCCCGAGAGACATGGGAGACTGCCCTCATCAACTGCTCATCACTAGAGTCTCAACGGGCTCTGGTGAGACGGGCGCGAGTAGGGGCCTCGTCATGCGGTGTCCCGGACTAAGGACGCCGACCATGTAGCGGGGTCATGCTTAGGCCCCGTGCTTCTCTCTTTTATAATAAATGTTTTTCTTCATCATCATCATCATCCTCAGCACACGAGCCCGTCGAAGCAATCGGCGCCTTCCAGTCTGGCGAGTCTTACGCAATGCGTGGCGACGTCACTCGTCTTTGGCTGCAACCACGCGGAGCGCCTCCGGATTTGATAAGAATGACAGGGCCCAGCGGAGAGCCCCATTGGAGTATTCTGACCTCATGGCCAGTGGGGCTTCTAGTTGGACATTTGGTTACTCAAGGGATCCACCCGGTGCCTTAAAAGCAGCCCTGAGGCGCGTCGCCAACAGTACACCTATGTGTCACAGAAGAGAGCTTGGCTTTTCGAGTCTCTAAGCTGTCGGCCCCAGTGCCGAATTAGTAACGCCCCTGTTTGTATGCTGTACATAAAGCTTGCCTTAACCCACCGTCGTATCGTCCGCTCGTGTATGAGCTCTGCGTAGAAGCATTCGCAAGCTGAGTAACACACGCTACCAAACGGCTGGTTGTGTTGCGGAATTCGTGTTGGCGGAATTCGGAGCAGTGGTGCCTTCGGGACCGTGTTGGCGTCGCCCGGCTTTCGTAACAGTGGTTGGCAGCTGCGGGATCGGCCGGCATCAGCGACATCAATGCGGTGAGTGCCTGATGTTTTCCCCTCAGTTCACCATACTACTCAAGCTCATGTTATAGTAGTTTAGGGAAGGGCTGTAGGAAGCATTGGTGAGTGAGCTTTGATCATTTCAGGCCAAGTCAGAGCACTTTGAAACCAAAGTTAATGCCTAGGGTGTAAACACGAGATTGTTGAAAATTGCTTGCCCGTCTTGCTAGTAGACTTATAGTGAGTACGGCAAGTAGATTCTTAACAGGGGCAAACAGAAGTAGGCTAGTATGCACAATGGAGAACCTTAAATTGAAGGAACTCAGCCGCGCCGCGGTGGTCTAGTGGCTAAGGTACTCGGCTGCTGAACCGCAGGTCATGGGATCGAATCCCGGCTGTGGCGGCTGCATTTCCGATGGAGGCGGAAATCTTCTAGGCCCGTGTGCTCAGATTTTGGTGCACGCTAAAGAACCCCAGGTGGTCAAAATTTCCGGAGCCCTTCACTACGGTGTCTCTCATAATCATATGGTGGTTTTGGGACGTTAAACCCCACATATCAATCAAAGTGAACAAACTCATCGAAATTTGTGAGGAACACTGCATTACTTTAGGTCGTGCGAAACGAAAGCAAGCGATCCTTAAGATCATGAAGGATGAAGGAGTGTTGACTGATGAAGTCGATGAGGCCTGGGTGAATATCAAAGCACGCCGCGAAGAGGCTGAAAGGCGAGAAGTTCGTGAGCGTGAAGAAGCTGAAAAGCGCGAACATCACGAGCGTGAGGAGGCCCAGAGACAGAAGCGCCTCGTGTTGCAACAAACAGAACTGGCAATCCTACAGAGTTCGCAGGCGCCTAGCGTAGCTTCTCTGACAGTTCAGGTCAGCGGTTATAGAATTCGGTGCCAACTGCCACCGCTCGTAGTAGGCGAGGACATGGCGAAGTATTTCGTCAAGTTTGAACAGGTCGAAATGAATCGAAATGATTTAGAGCGGTCTCTTTAGGCGAAGAATCTGTTAGCTATTCTTCCCGACAAAGTGTCCGACGCGATAACGTGCTTGTCCAGGGAAGCGTATCAGAGCTATGACGAGGTTAAGGAAGTGCTCTTGAGACGATATTAGTTGTCACCCGAGTTTTTCAGGCAAAGGTACCGTTATGCTAAAAAGGGGAATGAGTCATACGTTGACTTCGCGTTTCGTCCTAAAGCCAGTTTAATTGAGTGGCTCAAGAGCGAAAGTGTTTATGACGATCGCGATAAAGAGGTGGAATGCATTGCATTGGAGCCATTCTACAGCTGCATGAAGGAGGATGTCAAGCTTTGGCTGCAGAACAAACTTGGTGAAGTACAGCTAAACAAGACCGCAGAGTTAGCTGAGGAGTAATATACTCGCCGAAATTTGTATAGCAGGGCAGTGCGCGTTGACAAAGATGAAAGAAAAGAGGACTTTTCAAAAAAAACCTGATCAACGGAAACCCGCTCTACGCCGTAACTACAAGAAGGACCCGTGTCTTACGAAAGACACTGTGGGTAAAGGCGAACGGAAGTGGAGAAATCGAGTGCGGTTTCTAAACAACGCACTGATACCACACGGGCGTTTGAATCATGGAATACGCTAATCTGTTACAACTGCAAAAAGGAAAGGCACATCCCGATAATCTGTCAGCAAAAGTGCTTTCGCAACAATCCCAGAATCAGAAAAGAACTTGCGGTTGTTAGAGCCAAGAAATTAGTGAGAATGAGAAAACGTGTCGAGCGATTCGACACTCAGCGGCAACCATGGACGTTGTCCCTCCTTCATTGATGTCTCCGGAGGACATTACAGGAGAATGCGCGTGGATTAGGCAAGTCGCTGAGGAGCAGAGTGCTTGCTTACCAATCGCTACGGTCGTCGTTGAAGGCCCATTTAGTAAGCTTCAAAGCGAAGCGGCTGTATCTACCGCGCTTCCTGATCGTTTTCCTTATCTATTTTCTAATAACTAAGAGCAGTTTTTCAAAGAGCAGGGTAAATCGTTCTTCTCCAACTTAGCGTACATGGCCCTCACGCGATCGAAAGCGCGGAAGCTTTCGCAGGTACTTGATCTTGTTCAATCTGGCGATGCAACAAGTGCAAAAGCAGCTGGTCTGTGTGACCTTTGCGGCGAGTCGACGAACCCTCAGACCGGAAATTCTCGGTGTGAGTCATTTGAGCAGTCACTCGAGCGGCCCGTGGACGAAGCGACAGGTGCGGTCTCCTTAGGTGGAGGAGACGACAAGGCGCCATTGAGTCAGAGTGAGAGGGGTGCAATGCTCTCGCCTGTAGCGGAAAGTTGGAGTGAGCTGTCGAGGGTTGATCGAGAAATTTCTTTATCGGCCGGTAATAAGGATGCTACTAGCAGCGAAAAGTTATTTGAAATAATGATCAGCCATAACCTAACCCAAATTGTTCAACAGGACACTAGAGTAACATCGGGTTCTCAGTCACTGCTGGACCTGGTATTCCTTTTGGGCAATATGGAGGACTTCAGTGTTACGGTCGAAGACGGCATATCTGACCACAAACTGATTACGGTTGAGATTCTATGTGGTACAAAACCTGGAAAACGACCCTTCGTTCGGGTGCCTGTTAGTGACTATGGCCGGGCAGATGACACGTCAATATTAGACTTTTTGGAAACTGCTTTCGATGATTTCAAGCAAGCCTCTGATAGCGAGCCAGTTGATTGTTTGTGGCAGAAATTGAAATCAATAATTAACAGCTGCATAGAAAGGTTTGTTCCCATTCGATTGAAAAAAACAAAGAAGACTAACCCCTGGATCACTAGAGATGTTATCCACACTAAACGCAAAATAAAGAAATTACGCAAAAGACAAGGCCACTCTGAGCAGATTTCTCAACTACGAGCAGCGTTGAAAATCCAAATCTCCAAGTCCAAAAAAAGGTTCTCCAATGAAACGCTTTCTGGGTTCTTGCGCACTTCGCCTAGAAAATTTTGGTTATACTTGAGCGATCGGAAAGAAGCGATTGAACATATCGCGGTTGGCTCTGATGTTGTAACCCAGAAACAAGATATAGCTAATGGTTTCAATCGCTTTTTCCAATCTGTATTTACAAATATGGCATTCACGGATGAAGATAAGGAAATGGCCGATACTTGCACATGCGCCATGGATCCAGTTTCATTTGATCAAGCGGGCGTGTTTCAGCAGCTACTTAATTTGAACGAAAAGAAGGCTAATGGACCGGATGGAATACCAACTGTGTTTTTGAGGCGGTATGCGGAGTGGATGTCGTTTTACTTAGTCATTATCTTCGAAAAATCACTCTTGACACATTCGCTTTCAAAAGACTGGCTGAGCGCCATTGTGAAACCGGTATTTAAAAGTGGCGACAGGATGCTTTTTACCAACTACAGGCTAGTATCTCTGACGTGTGTTTGCTGTAAGGTTTTTGAACATGTCATTGCCAAACAGATGGCTATTTTCTTGGAGACAAATGGGCTGATATGTAGGCAACAGCACGGGTTTAGGCAAGGGCTTTCCACGTTATCCCAACTGGTTGAAACTCTCCACGATTTTGCCGCTGCCGTAGATAATAGAGAACAAGTCGACGTGATATGCATAGACTTTGCAAAAGCCTTCGATAAGGTCTCCCACCATAAATTGCTCTTCAAGCTCAAACGAACAGGCGTAAACGAAAATATCCTGAAGTGGATTGAGGCATACTTAACGAACCGCAAGCAGTTGGTACGAATTGATGGGTTTGAGTCTGAATCACTTGATGTTTATTCCGGTGTGCCCCAAGGCTCCGTGTTGGGCCCATTGCTGCTCTTGGTGTATATAAATGATGTTGTTGACATCGTTAACCCTCCTGTAAAAATTAAATTGTTTGCTGACGACTGTTTATTCTATGCCCCGGTGACGTGTGCGAATGACCAAATTGTAATTAATGATTGTCTTGCTGATTTTCAAACATGGTGCGATAAATGGGAGATGAAAATAAATTATTCTAAGACAACATATACGCATATAACTACCAAGAAACACGTTTTACCATTTACGTACAGCATTAGAGCTAATTATTTACCGCAGGTGTGTGCATTTAAATATTTGGGAGTGCATATTACGAATGATTTGAAATGGCGTGCCCATGTCGAGAATGTATGCTGTGCCTCTTACAGAAAACTGCGTTTCTTGCGTGCTAAATTACCGAATGCTACGAAAGATGTCAAGCTGCTTGCATATAAAACATTTGTGCGCCCTGTTTTAGAATATGCTTGTGCTGCCTGGAGCCCCCACCAAAAGGATTTAATAGGTAAACTGGAACGAATTCAGAGACTTTCCGCGCGATTCATATGTTCGAAGTATAAAAGGACTGATTCGGTTACCAAGATGTTAAAATTAAGTGGTTTGGAATCTCTAGAAATTAGACGACAAAAGCAGCGCCTAAAGGTATTTTTTCAAATATTGCATGGTCAAATAAAAATAGATAGAACATTTTACGTACACCCCCCGCATAAGCTCAGCAGCCGGATCAATCATGACACGGCAGTTCGCCCCTTCGGTGCTCGCACGGACGTCTTTCGCAAATCTTTTTTCCCTGATGTTATAGAAGCGTGGAACAAATTGCCGCGACATATTGTTGAAAATTCTGACGCTAAAATATTTGAATGTGCTCTTGATGTTTACTTTGTCGAGCAATGAATATGCTATTGTGTTATTGTTCAAAGTTGCTGAAAATATCAATGTCTGTATTTACTTTCCATATCCTATGCTTCCCTCTCTGTAACGACCCTCAAGTGAGGGTTGGCAGTATAAATAAATAAATAAATAAAAATAAAATGCTCATTTGAGAACAGCGTGTGGACCTTTCGATTAAAGCGCTAATGGAAAGCGTAAACTTGGGAAAGAAAGAAAAAGAATGTTTTATTTTTTGAGAAAGCAGGGCTCCTCTATAGGAGCTACACAAATGCGCAAGGTCGCAAGTATGAGCAGCTCTTGGTGCCACAAAAGTATTGTCGCCAACTATTGAAACTGGCACATGAAAACGCGTGGGCAGGGCATCTCGGCATAAAAAAGACCAAGGCTAGAGTTTCCCTTGAGTTTTATTGGCCGAAATGCTAGAAGGATATCAAATACTTTGTACGCTCAGACGACACTTGTCAGAGAGCGGGGAAATCGATGGACAAGTGAAAGGCACCCATGAAGCTTGTGCCAATTATCACAGAACCTTTCGGTGCCTAGTAATTGATACCTTCGGGCCATCGCCCGAGTCAAAAAAAGGTTGTCGTTACATCCTGACGGCGCTCTGTGTAGCCGCAAAATTTCCGGAAGCGATACCACTTAAGGAGCTTAATTCCCCTCATGTCATGGACGCACTGCTATCTATATTTGCATGCGTCGGGTTTCCTTCTGAAAGCCAATGCGACAATGGTAGTGTCTTCACCAGCTGCCTTATCTCTACCCTTTGGGATATATGTGGAATAAAGGTAGTGCACAGCTCGATCTATCACCCGCAATCTAATCGGGTAGAGCGTGTGCATTCCGTTTTGAAACAGATACTGAGAGCTCTTTGCTACGAGCCTAAATGCGACTGGGAAGCGTGTATTCTTCCCGCTTTGTTCGCTTTGAGATCAGCTCCTCATGAGGGCACTGGTTTTAGCCCTGCAGAGCTTGTGTATGGCAGGAGTTTGAGAACACCATTGCGAATACTACGCGAGTCCTGGGAGGGATTTGATGAGGACTCTAATGTAGAAGTATGAAGTAAGGTAATGCTGCTGCGGTCGTCCAAAAAGAACAAGCTTGAGATTCATTGGGAAGGGCCCGCCAAAGTAATATCGAAGCATTCTGATAACAATTATGAAGTGAAATTAGGAATATGGCCGATTAAAATTTATCACAGTAACTTGAAGAAACCATACGTTCAACGTCAAAGGGTCATAAATCTGTTTTTGAATGCTTCAGAGGAAGAGGGAGCAGAAATTTTGACCACTAGTGATGTAATCGAAAGGGGATCGGAGGTAATCATGGAGCAGTTGAACCTAGAGCCTAGGTTAGGTGAAGTCCAGAAGAAAGACCTGAGAAGGATTGCTTCCGAGTGTGAAGACGTGTTTTTTAACCGTCCAGGAAACACGACGGTGATTGAACACGATATCGATCTAACTTGTGAGGAGCCAATCCGTAGCAGGCCGTATCGTTGTTCCCATGGGCAAAAGCAGATCATGAAAGAGGAGATCGATAAAATGCTAGAGTTGGGAGTCATATTACCGGGCGAGAGTGACTATACATCCCCTCTAGTATTGGTTCAAATCTCAGGTTAAGATCCGAGGCCATGCATCGAATATCGGCGTCTTAACGCCATAACTCGAGACCAAACTTACCCGATACCATACCTGGAGGAGAGGGTAGAAACTTAGTCACAGGCTAGCTATATTTCCACGTTAGACCTCGTGCGAGGGTGTTGGCCCTTACGGAGTGTGCTAGCCGCTATGCCGCATTCGTTTCTCCATTCGGAACATATCGTCCACTTAAGCTGAGCTTTAATTCGAAAAATGCGCCGTTTTGATTTTCAGGCTTAATAGACCACGTTCTTAAAGGCCTCTCTGAGTTCGCTCTGCCGTATCTTGGTGACGTCACCATCTTCTCAAACAACTGGGAAGAACATGTCGAGCATTTACGCGTCGTACTGAACAGGTTTAAGGAAGCTGGTCTTACCGTGAAACCTACTAAATGTCACCTAGGGTGCGGCGAGGTGTCTTATCTTGAACACGTTGGGGAGCGTGGTCGGCGTAGACCTTCAGAAATTAAGGTAGCCGCCATCGTAAACTATCAACGATCAACCACAAAATTTTAGATTAGGGCATTATTGGGCCTAGCTGGATACTTTCAGCATTACGTGCAAAAACACTCTAGCATTGGCAGCCCTCTAACTGACGCACTTTGAACGTCCGAGCCAGTTAAAATAGTGTAGGAATCAGAAAAGGAGAACGCGTTTTGCCAGCTGAAACAGGCCCCCGGCGATAAGCCTGCTCTCATGGCACCCAATTTTTCTAAGAGATTTGTGATTCAGCGCGACGCGAGTGATCGCGGCATGGGATCTATAGTGTGCCAGGAAGACAGTAGTGGTAACGAAAGGCCAGTTTTCTATTTAAGTCGAAAACTCAGCGGCAGGGAAGAGGCATACAGTACCTCTGAAAAAGAATGCGCTTGCCTCGTGTGGGCCGTTGAAAAGCTAGCCTGTTATGTCTCCTGTTCGAGGTTTGTGGTCGAAATGGACCACTGTCCTCTAACTTGGTTAAATAACATGTCGCCTAAATGTGGCCGGTTACTGAGGTGGAGCATGATACTCCAACAGCACAACTTTGAAGTTCGCTACAAAAAAGGAACTTTATGCTACACGCTACAAAAAGGGGTCAACTTTATGTTGTATTCTATTTCGTGACGTTGTTGTACGTGAAAAAAATTTGAGTTCTCGTTTTAAGAGTCTTGTGTCCCACATGTGCCTCTTGATGTAAAGGGAACGAAATTCCGATAGACACGTAGCTGGGTATATGTTGTAATATACTTTGTCTGGTGTTCTGTCGGATGACTGAGGGCACTTGCTTGTGTCGTGTGTTGTCTGTTGTCGAAACGTTCTTGACAAGTTGCAAAACCATCGACAAGTGCTGAGACCGAAAATCGTCAGAAGAGACGAGCGAAGCTGGCCGGCAAGTTGTGGCGACAAGCCAGTGGAGCTGGGATCTGTACTCAAGAATGGATGTGTTCACGGAACGAAGTCTGGAGCTGCATTCTCCCCATGGCCCTGGAGGCGAACCTGGAGGGACCTGGCGAACGAGCACTCCTGACATCCGAGCCACGTGGAAGCAGCTCCTATTTCCGGCGCATTGTCTGTCGGCGGGGGTGCTGTTACGCCTGCGAGTTCACACCGAACATCCATGCCTCTGAAAAAAGCAATCTGTGTCAAGGCCAGCACGCGAGCCCGCCTGACGCGAGCAACTCAACAGCGTTATCATGCGGTGGCGCCGGTCAGTCGCGCAACGCACAGCGAGCCCCCTCAGCCCACGAGCCCGTCGAAGCAATCGGCGCCTTCCAGTCAGGCGAGTCTTACGCAATGCGTGGCGACGTCACTCGTCTTTGGCTGCAACTACGCGGAGCGGCTCCGGATTTGATAAGAATGACGCAGCCCAGCGGCGAGCCCCATTGGAGGATTCTGACCTCACGGCCAGAGGCGCTTCTGGTTGGACATTTTGTTACTCAAAGGATCCACCCCGTGCCATAAAAACAGCCCTGCGGCACGTCGCCAACAGTAGACTTATGTGTCAGAGAAGAGAGCTTGGCTTTCCGAGTCTGTAAGCTGTCGGCCCCAGTGCCGAATTTGTAACGCCGCTGTTTCTATGCTGTACATAAACCTTGCCTTAATTCGCCGTCGTCTCTTCCGCTCGTGTATAATCTCTGCGCAGAAGCAGTCGCAAGCTGAGTAACACGCGCTACCAAACGGCTGGTGACAGTGTCGGCGAAATTTAGAGCAGCGGCGCCTTTGGGACCGTGTTGGCGTCGCCCGTTTTCGTAACAGCGTTCGACATGTCTCTGCAAGACACATCGCCCTAGCTCAATTCCGTACATTTATGAAACATCAAAGCTGGCTTCAGTTATTTGTGTTTCACTCGTTCGACTTATACAATAGATCGAAACAATTTATACACAGTGTTAAACCTTTTCTGATTTTGTAGGGTATAACGTGCCAAGATCACGATATGAATATGACAGACGCTGTAATGGAGGGCTCCGAAACTTTCAACCACCTGGGGTTCTTTAACGTGCACCCAAATCTGAGCACACGGGCCTACAACAATTTCACTTCCATCGGACATGCAGCTGCCGCAGGCGGGATTCGATCATTCGACCTGCGGGTCAGGAGCCGAGTACCTTATCCACTAGACCACCGTGGTGGGGCAGTGTTAAACCTTGACCTGGGTTTTACTAATATGGAAAGCGAACAAATATTACCGGTTGTTTACTGACATGACAAAAAACATTTTTTAGCCAGTAAGGTTTACTTATAACAGTTATTACCTTCTTGTAGAATCAAACTACAGATATGATATTTTTCATCAGTGCATATCAAATCAGCTCTTCAACTATTACAGTGGTGTGAATAACATTACCGATGTTATGTTGAGAAAAAAATGGCAAATTCCAAACAACGTGTTATCGCAATTTTCGCTGACATTTTTACTTATATCCTGTAAAACTATCCCAATATTGATAATCTGTTTTGTACCAAACCACCATTACCCAACCTTAAAATTACCTGACAAGAATAGCACAGATAATTCAAGAAAGCTCACTCACCATTTTTTCACCGCACCAGCCACCACTGGGTCGCTCAACACTCGCGAGATCAGAATGTGTCACTCGATGCCAGGAAGACCATCACACAATACCGTTCACACAACTCCCTTTGTTGCTGCTTGTAGTCGCTTCTGATATCCAGAAGGTACACAGAACAATTTCTTTTTCTCGAACGCGGCTGAACGCTTTGCTCAATCCTCACTGCACCAGCTTTGTCTGCGCTATGTTGGTTTGTGGGCAACGGCTGTCTGGTGGCGAGGCTGCCTACGTCACTTTTCGAACAGCCAATAAACACCACTGAGCAATGAGATGGAGCATGGGCTGCGCACCCACTGAGGCAAAAGCGAGAATCCACGGGAGCATAATAAAAAACGGGCCCCGATTTCCTCCGGTTTTTTTCGTTTGGCGCCCACCGAAGAACAACAGTGGAGAAGGAATGTATTCGCTCCGATACAATCCAGTTTGAATGAGGCCAACAGGGTAGAGCGGGCGCATCCTTCCCCGACTCTTTCCAGCTGGATATATTTTTTGTTTACAATGCAGACTTGTACTTCCTAGGTTTGAAAGATGTAATACGCATTATTCGTTACGCTTCTCAATACCTTTTATGAGCGGCACGTCGGCTAAATGATTAAAAAATTTGATAAACCCCGATTGTATTCAGACCTTACTTATTTTAACAGGAACATAGTCTGATGACACTGCCTGTTGCGCTTTTTTAATAAGCCCGTTTTTTTTTGCACTCCAACCAACCTCTTATTTTTCTGCCCAGCCGCAGTGGTCCAGTGTCTAAAGTACTCGGCTGCTGACCCGCAATTCAGGAGATCAAATCCCGGCTGCGGTGGCTCCATTTTTGATCGAGGTGGTAATGTTGTAGGCCCGTGTGCTCAGATTTGGATGCACGTTAAAGAACCTCAGGTGGTTGAAATTTTCGGAGCCCTTCACTATGGCATCTCTCATAATCATAAGGTGGTTTTGGGACGGTAAACCTCATTTCTCAATTATGAATCATTCTATCTTCCTGCAGAAGGCGTAATGATATGTTGGGTTTAACGTTCGAAAACCACCATGTTGTCACGAGTTCGTGACGTGGCTAAAGGCAGGAGTTTAGATGGTCAGATCAAACTGTTTATTTGGGAGAACCTGTGTCCGGCAAATGGAATGTCGGGTTACAGCAGCGCGCTTGCACTGACAGCAGCGAATGCAGTGTCAGCCAAGGTATCTGTAAACTGGTAGCGTAACTTTCTTAGAAGCCCATGGATCCAGTAGTCAGTGGCTCGTTGCATTGTCACCATCTACGTTGATTGATTTGTGGGGTTTAACGTCTAAAAACCACTATATGATTATGAGAGATGCCGTAGTGGAGGGCTTCGGATATTTCGACCACCTGGGGTTCTTTAACGTCCATCCAAATTGCCATCTACGTTAGGAGCGGACAACTAACATGGATGGATGGATGCTATGAGCGTCCCCTTTATAGCGGGGTGGTGACAAGTATACCACCAAGCTCAAAAAAAAAAAAACCTTTTTTTTCTTTTTATGTTGGCCTAATGCCTCTACTTCGATAAATTCTATCTTAATAGAAAAAAAGGTAAATTTTCAGCTTAAGTTCTCTGCCATTTACGGCACACTGTCCATATTTTATTTTTCCAATATTTATTTTTGTCCTTTCTCTCTAATTTTCTGCCACCAATACTCTAACCGTCTCTTACTTATTTCAATCGCGGGTGTGTTCAGCTTTCCATTGTTGTCCCTAAAACCCAAGGCTTCCTGTAGGCTCGTGCCCAAACGTACACCTGGGTGGATATCTCCACATTCAATCAGAACATGCTCCGCCGTTTCCTTATCTTTCCCGCAGCATGTGCATTGTTCTTCTTCTTTACTGAATCTTGCTTTATAACTACGCGTTCTAAGGCAACCCGATCTCGCTTCAAACAGTAAAGCGCTTCCCCTTGAATTATCGTAAAATGCCTCCCTCCTTATTTCATTTTTGCCCTTTCGGTAGTTACTCAAAGCCGGTTTTTTCTCCATAGCTGCCATCCAGTAAATCCTCTCCGCCTCCCTGACTTTTCCCTTAACGCTCTTTGTTGACATACGGCTTACAATACCAGCCGTATACTTACTAGTGAGTCTTCTAGTTCTTTTTCTCCACTGTGTGTCCACGCTCTTCCTATACAAATAACGGAACACCTTCTCTGCCCATCTACTCTCCTTCATATTTCTTAGCCTTTCTTCGAACCTTATTTTGCTCTGCGCTTCCCTCGCCTCAAAACCTGCCCACCCCATATCGCCCTTTACAGCCTCGTTTGTCGTCTTCCCGTGAGCACCCAACGCGAGGCGTCCCACAGTCCTTTGATTTACATCCATTCCCGCTTGCACCTCTGCCCTCATGCACACCACTGAGTTCCCAAAAGTAAGCCCTGGAACCATTACACCCTTCCACAGACCTCGAAGCACCTCATACCTATTGTATCCCCACAACGCTCTGTGCTTCATTATTGCCGCATTCCTCTTTCCTTTTGCTGCCGAGGCTTTTTCCTGTACCTCCATGTATCTATCACTCTCATTTACCCATACTCCAAGGTACTTGTATTCACTTACCCTCGGTATTTCTTGGCCTTGTATGGACACCGTCTGATCACAGGGATCATTGAATACCATCAATCCACACTTCGTTACACTGAATCCTAGTCCAAGAGCTTCACCTTCCCTTCCGCATATATTCGCCAGCTGCTGTATATCATCTCGACTGTCCGCAAATAAGACGATATCGTCCGCATAAAATAAACCTGGAAGCTTCTGCTCAATCATCATGCCGCCCTGTTTGTGTGACAGATTAAAACCAATGTTGCTACCTTCTAGCGCTTTTTCCATACTCACCATGTACAGCATGAATAACAGCGGGGACAAAGGACATCCCTGTCTCAGACCCCTGCTAACCTCAACGTTCTCTTTGCTACGCATTCCTTCCCACTCTATGCAAACTGTATTTTCTCGGTATATCTCCCTCAGAAGCTGTATACAGTCGTCGCCCATGCCCATTCCTTTCAATATATCCCACAAAATTTCCTGATTAACGTTGTCGTATGCCCCCGTGATGTCTAAAAAAGCCACGTACAAGGGCCTATTCTCTATTTTGGATATTTCTATACACTGAGTGAGAACAAACAGGTTATCGTCTAACCGCCTGTCGACTCGAAATCCGTTCTGAAGTTCTCCCAAAATATCGTTATGTTCGGCCCATGTTTCTATTTTCATTTTTACTGCTTGCATCGCCATCCTGTATAGTACCGATGTAATTGTTAGTGGTCTATACGAGCGAATCTTGTCCTTTTCTCCCTTGCCTTTATAGATTAAGTTCATTCTACTTTGTCGCCAACTGTCCGGTATTTGTCCGTCCTTTAAGCTTTTTTCTACTGCTTTTAACAATGCTTCTTTAGTGTTATGTCCTAGTTCGTTAATGAGGCTAACGGGAATCCCATCTAAACCCGCGGCAGTGCGCTTTGGAATTTTTCCTTCGGCCTTTTTCCAGTTGAAATTATCAAGTACTAGCTCTTCCTCTGTTGCTTTCTCCGCCACACTTTTACTCACCGGGGAGATCCCCTGGACGCTCTTTTGAAACGAATCGGCTGTTACCTTTTGGATGTAACCTAGCGCTTCGTACCCTTCCAATTGATTTCCTCCTTCATCTAGAATATGTTGTTGCGTTGTGACAGACTTCCTACCTAGCGCCTTTATGTGGCTCCAAAAAATCCTAGGCGCGGCCTCCTTTTTTTCGTGTATCTCTGTCATCCAGCGTTCACTTTCACCTTTAATTTTTGCCTCTACCAATTTCTGTACAAGGGATTTTTTCTCTAAATATATTTCCCATATTTTTTTGACTTCGTCCTGCGGCCGCTTCTCCTTTTTTGCCTTTCTATGCTCCCGTGAGGCTTCGCGTCGCTTCTCGATCGCCTCCCGGATTTCCTTGTTCCACCAACTTTTTGGCTTCCTTTTTCCTTTCCAGCAAACAGTTTTCTCCTCTTTCCCTATCTCCTTCGTCATTAGATGTAACAGCTCACTATACTCCCAGTCCTTGCCTGGTATTTCGCCTACTTCTTCCTCGACTCTTGCGGCTATATTTATTATTTGTTTGTCATTTAAATACGAGCTGCCAGACTTTGATTCCATGCTCATATTTTCAGTTTCGTATCCCATTTGTAATGTTATTCGTTTATGATCACTACCCAAGCTGTTAATGCCTTCCTCGTCTATCCTCATTTCTGTCAGTTTGTGGTAAATTCCTTCAGTCATGAGACAATAATCAATACTTGATTGCTTGTTTCCGACTTCCCATGTGATCTGGCCGTCACATTTAGGCCCCGTGTTAACTATCTCCAGACTATGTTGCTCGCAAAGATCTAGTAATAACTTCCCATTGGTGTCTGAATATCCGTCAAGGTCATGTATGTGGGCATTCATGTCCCCTAGAAGGATGATTTCGGCCCCATTACCAAATTCCTTAATATCCGCACTCATGCAATCCACTATCTCCTGATTCTTTTCTCTGCAGTTATTCCCCGTCCACAAGTAGGCTACCCCTAGCCACGTTTCCTTTCCACCTACTGTGCCCCGAACCCAGAGGTGCTCTGAACACGTCTGTTTCACTCTAACCCATTTGGCTCCGCGGTGAATTAGCATTCCTACACCCCCACCTTTCCTTTCCGATATGGTCCTGTTACACCCTTCCCAAACATAATTTTTAATATGTGGTGGCTCTTCCAAGTCTCTAAGGTGTGTTTCTGTAACCGCATACACGCCTATCTGTTCTTTGTTTAACTGCTCCTCAATCTCTAACCATTTTGCCTTCTTTCTGCCACCCTGCATGTTTATGTAACTAATTGCAACACGCGCCTTTTTCCTTTTTCTTTTACCTTTTTTCTGGTTTTTCGCAATTCTACCTGTCAAAGCGTCCTCCTGGTTGCTTTCCCTGTTACGAGCTACCCCGGACTCCGAAGGGCCCGTGAGCCCCCCAAAAAAGCTACTGCGCGTCCTGCCAGTCGCCAGCCCACCTCGTGTCCAAGCCTCTTATCGAAATGAATCCTGTCTCTTTGGAATCCACCCCACCTGTGCACTTCCCTGTTTAAATCCACTACCTCGAAACCCTTCTCTCGACTAATCCGCCATATCTCCTTGTTTGCGTCGACAACCGCTCTTCGCAGGTTGACGTTGCGCACCGGTACTTCCGGTACTGTGCATACTACAATTTGCACCTGGGGGGACACGGTGCGCATGTCATCCACCCCTCTCGCCAAGGCCGTCGCTAGTCCTGACGATTCTTTTTTCAGGACGTCATTTAACCCTCCCGCAATTACAACGGGAGGGTTAAATGACGTCCTGACTCTCATGTACGAGAGTCAGGCGGCATGATGATTGAGCAGAAGCTTCCAGGTTTATTTTATGCGGACGATATCGTCTTATTTGCGGACAGTCGAGATGATATACAGCAGCTGGCGAATATATATATAACAGAAAATTATATATGACGCCACATCCTGAAGCGGTAGTGACGTCGCGCATTCACCCTACATGGCGTGAAATTGAGTTTTTTTTCTTAAATGCTGACTTGCTCCGTGCCTTTATTATTACGGGATTTTCTTATTTGTCTTGATAATTGCATGCGAGAGAGAAAAACAAAAATTACAGATTGAGGAAGCAAAGTTTTTATTAGCCAAATGACATAATTGTAATATGCTCAAGATACGCAAAGGTAATTGAGTGCAACTGTTCAAGAGCACAATAACATAATAGTTCAAAAACCCACGCTGAGCAATTGTTGAAAACCACGGCAGCGAGAAAGCAGTTTTGAAGATGTAGCTTTGGCAGCCGTACAGTACAACATCTTGTTGCTTAGGCTGTGGCATCCACAGTCACCAAAGGCGAGGGCACGCCAGCCTTGCGCCAGCGATAGCAGTTGCCAATATCATGCAGTAGCGGCTACCTGCACATTCTGTGAACGAGTTGCGCTATGAAAAGCAGATAAAAATAACTTAACATCTTAAGCTACGCACGAAACCACTATAGAGGGGTGAGTGATGCCTCGTTGATGAGGTAATGGGCCGAATCAAACAACACGCCAAACTAATCTGTTAGCATATTGCCTGGTGTGATGGATAAAGGACGTTCGTCACTATGTTTGTTGATAGCGTACGAAAGAGGATTAACATCAACAATGGATGCGAACAAAAGAAGCGTTATATTGTACACTAGAGAACGAAGTGGCAGGTGAAAATAAAACTATATGTCCAACCCTACACGCCAAGCGTCACGCAACATGTACGAGAGTCAGACTTCTATTATGCGGAGAGCTCGCGGCTACGCTTACTCCGAGTCCAGCGCGTAGAGTTCTCAGTTCGCAAGAGGAAAACGCTGCCTCACAGTTTGGGTTCCCATCGTCCCGACATGATGCGATCGTCGACGTGCGCGAGGGCAAAGGTGGCACGGCTGGAACGGCTGGAACGGCTGACGGCACACGGATGCGCTACCGTGTGCAGCGCCGTTTAGTCGGACGTCGCGGCCTGCCCAGCAGTCAGGGTCGCAACTCCTGATGTCCAGGGTCAGGCCCCGGCTCACGAGGACCACGCCCGGTAGGCCTCGCCCACGGACCTGCTCCCGGCCACTGCACCCAGGCAGGAGCCGTTCAGCAGGCCCCGTCCTTGCACCTTGTACAGGCCGGCGGACTCGACCCCGAACGAACACGCCGGAGCTCGACCTGGCCGACACGTACGGGTCCCACGTCCGGCTCAGGAACGCTCCCAGGAACTCGTCCTCTCGAGCGGCGCACTGCTTCGTCTGCCTTCGTGGCCTCAACCTCGAGCTCTCTTTCGCACGTTCCTTCTTCTCCTCCTCTTCTTTTTCATTTCTTGTTATCGCCTTCGTGCCACCTGCCCTCCGCTCGTCTTCTTCAGTTTCGGTTTGACGTTTCTCGGCGCTTTTAAGTCCTTTTAGCCACAAATCGTACCTAAAGACAACACTTTTGTGTCCTTTCCTTACACCTGGATACACCCCTGAATTTGTTGGCCCATGTTACCAGACTACTTGCATGTGCCCACTGTTTTTTAAACTAAACAAAAAATGGGCACTCTACGACAACCAAAGGTTTATTAAAATGATCTACGAATTTTTTTTGTAAGAAATAAAATAAAACAATTGAAAATACACGTTTGTTTGTTTTTTGTTTTCACTATTTGTCCCCCCCTCACCTAGTCATGCTTCAATCGTCACACATTTGTTGATGTCTGTCGCAATATGTTTCAGACCACTTTTCGTTCCCACTTTCGCAACCTATTCAGATTAGCCTTAGCGACGGCCGTCGATCAACTAACAAGCGGTGAATTGTGTCAGCGTTTATACGCACGCTATCGAACATTCTAGCGTTATCGCTGGCGGCGACGTAGAATTCAAAATAATCTCAAATGCTCACGAAATGGGCGTAACCTCAACGAAAATGGTTTACTGAAGTCCTGAAGTTTATTGAACACTGTTGGCGCGGTTTGCTCTGAGAATCGCGTACAGCGTAACGGGGTGATAAGAAAACTTGAGGAAGGACAGTGGCATTGCCCTCTCTGAAAAAAGCATCGTCCCATGCTTTAACAGAAGAGTCAAGTGCAATAATAATGCAAAAGAGTACACATAATGAAGTACAGTATGGCAATTATAACAACAACAAAATACACTCAGTTTTATGGTTCATGAAACGGCTTGAAGCACGTGACATGAACAACTTCGGGTAGCGATGGGCGCCGTTGAGAGTTCATAATGCCGTCGGGGGCAACTTCGTAGTCGAGTGCGCTGAGACGTCGTACTACTTTATATGGTCCGAAGTACCGTCGCAAAAATTTTTCATGGAGCCCACGTTGGCGTATCGGCGTCCATACTCAAACACCTTCCCCGGGCTGGTACCAAATCCACGAAGCGTCGCCAAAGATTGTAACGGCGGTGGTCGGTCGTCTGCTGAATTGTGATGCGCAGGCGGGTGAATTGACGAGCTTCTTTAGCACACTGAAGATATAAGGCAACGTCGAGGTTTTCTTCGTCAGCGATGCTGGGAAGCATTGCGTCGAGCGTCGTTGACGGGTGGCTTCCCTAGACCAACTTGTACTGTTGCATCTGCGTCGTCTTCATCGCGGCCGTGTTTTATGCGAAGGTCTCATACAGAAGGATGGCTTCCCACGTCTTGTGCTGAGCATCGACGTACATGGCCAGCATGTCGGCGATTGCCTTGTTTAGCCGCTTGGTGAGACCATTTGTCTGTGGGTAGTAGGCGGTGGTGCGGTGATGGCTTGTCTTGCAATGTAACCAAGAAAATATAATAACAAAACAGCAGTACGCTTTTCAGAAGAAAAAAAGTACAGAGGGGGCTTTGCTGTCTATCAAGGACAAAATAATATATAATTTTGAGCAGCGATCTTATACGCTTGGAATATTGTTTGATTTCAAAAAGGCTTTCGATTCAATCAAATTAATAGACAGTTACCTAACAAATTGATCTCAGTATTGTGATACGCATCATGCAGTATCTGAAATGAATAAAATTAAGTACGGCGTCCCTCAAGGATCTATATTATGCCTACTCCTGTTCCTTTTATATATCAATGATATTGTTAATATACCACTAACCCCGGACATGGTTCTATACGCAGATGTCACGAACGTTTTTTTTTTCTCTGGCAAAGACATACACAGCTTAGAGGAGCAAGCAAACAAATGGCTTAAGCACTTATCAATATGGTTGATAGCAAATGAGATTGAGCTAAACACAAAAAAAAACAAAATATGTTATTTTTCGCCCAAAAAATAAAACTATATTACGTGACATCCAAGTGAAATTTTGAGGATAATCGATTGAGCGGGTCACATCCAAAAAGCTTTCGTTATCATTTTGCATGAAACACTTGACTGCACATAACACATAAGCAAAGTTCGCAGCGATCTTTCGCGCTCAGTTGGTGTAATAGGGAAAATCGGATGTTTTTTGCCAATTCGTATAATGAAGCAACTGTACTATTCCTTAGTTTACTCGAGTATAAATTACTGTTTATTATTATGGGGTAACACTACAAACGCAAACAAAGAATGTGTTTATATTCTACAGGAAATAATAGTTCGGATAATTGAAGGGGTTTGACCTAGAACACATTGCACTCAACTTTTCAACAAACGCGACATATTAAAGTTTGAAAACATCCTAAATAAAAAATAGCCATGATCCTATGGGATAAAGTGAAATCTGAGCCAGTCGTTATTCATGATGCATATTCGGAAAGACAACATACATACAGCTTTAGACGCATAACATACTGCAGCGAAAGAAGAAGAACTAACTACGGCTCGCAAAAGCTAGAGCATATGATCCCTAAACTGATAAATGCACATATGCTGCACTTACCACCATAGTGCAAGAGAGCCGCTCAATAATTGCATTTAAAAAAAGATACACACATATCTACTGGGCTCCAAGAATAATTTTTCCTCTTTCTGCGGTATCACACAGGTTATATATATAATTGAAGTGTATAATCTTGTGATATTTTCAATAATGAGTTCTAATAAACTAGTTTGTTATTCGATAAATTTGGGTTTCCTCACATATTCCTTTTTTTGTTTGCTATAAACTCAGTCTTGCAGACAGGTCTGTACCTAATAAAATGTTCATCTAACGTTTTTTATGTGTTCTTACAAAAATTTGTAAATGCAGCTGTTTCTTTGTTAAAACATTTCAATTATGTCTACATTACTGCTTTTTTGCGCTTTATAGTCTGGGACGGGTTACGGCACCTTGTCAGGCAATAATTTTCCTTTTTGCCAACCCTGCCCCTTACTTGTGTCTACTGTACTTTGTGTACTGTACTTGTTATATTAAAAAATGTCTCATGATCGCTTGAGTCAAATCAGCAGTAAAGGCCATACCTTTATCGGTGATGACAACCTCTGCGGTGTCATGGCGAAGGACAATATTTGCAACAAAGAACTTGGCTACCTCTTCAACACTCCCTATGGGTAAGGCCTTTGTTTCGGCATAGCGGGTGAGGTGGTCTGTAGCTACGACGATCCAATCGTTTCTCGCATTAGAAGGGGTAAACGGCCTCCGTAGGTCCATCCCAATTTGTTGGAACGGCCGGCGAGGTGATTTTATCGGTTAAAGGAAGCCTGTTAGCCTTATCGGCAGTGTCTTGCGTCGCTGACAATCTCGACATGTCCTCACGTTACGAGTGACGTCGACGGTAAGGCATGGCCAATAGTACCCCTCTTGTATCCTCGCGAGCGTGCGGGAAACACCAAGGTGTCCTGCTGTTGGATCATCGTGCAGGACCTAGAGGAGTTCTGGCCGCAGAGCCGAAGGCACTACAAGAAGGTACTTGGCTCGAAGCCGTGAGAAGTTCTTTTTTGGGAGAAGGCTGTTTCAGAGCAAAAACGACGTAAGTCCCCGTTTAAATATCTACGGAACAACAGAGGTCCTGCTCTCGAAGTATTTGATTAGGCTTATAAGTTTCTGGTCAGCCCGCTGTCGTTCAGCGAAGTCGTCGGCACGTACCTTTTTTATGAAGCAGTCGGCATTCAGGTCTTCGGGGGCGGTGGGTCGACGGGGCTTCGCGACTGGCCTTCGGCGTCCAAGTGTTTTCTGCCAGATTTGTAAATGATGGCAATGTCGAATTCTTGAAGTCTCAGGCTCCAGCAGGCAAGGAGACCTCAGAGTCCTTCAAGTTAGCTAGCCAACACAACGCGTGGAGGTCGTTCACAACTTTGAAATGCCATTAAAGTACGGATGAAACTTTGACGTCACCCAGATAATGGGAAGGCACTCCTTTTCTATTGTGAAAAAATTGCTTTCTGCCACGTATAGTGACCGGCTAGCGTAACTAATAACCTTTTCCAGTCCATCAGTTCTCTGCACAAGGACGGCGCCGAGTCCTGCGCTGATTGCATCAGTGTGCACTTCTGTTTCGGCGTTTTAAATGCGATGTATTTCTCAGGGAACTTCGGTGATTTTGAGCGTATCTATCTATCTATCTATCTATCTATCTCTCTATCTATCTATCTTTCTGTCTGTCTGTCTGTCTGTCTGTCTGTCTGTCGTTACATGCGTGTCATGTAACAACATGACTATAAGCCACACTCATGATGCGCTCGTAGCCGTTTCGCTGGCTTCACATATGCCAAATATGATATTAAGTGACGTCAGTGAATGACGGAGGCAAGTGACTAGTGCAAACATGATAATCATGAGATGCGTGTCATGTGACAAAATTACTGCATGTCACAGTCAAGGCGCTAGGGCAATGGGAGAAAGGCTGAAGTCCGCCGAGAAAGCACTAGCCAAGGTGAACAGAGTAGCGGCCTACAGAGAGAACAGTAGGGAACCAGCAACCAGAACGGTGGAGAAGGAAAAGCAAGCAAGTTTGGAAAAAACAGGTTTAGCCGATTCAACTGTCGCAAGTCCCAGCTTCAGCGAGGTAGTGGTGGGGCAGGGAGGGAACAAAGCAGCCGGCGTCACAGGTGCAAGTAGCCCCCAGGTGCAGAACGCTCCAGCTGAAAAGTCACAGCATGTGATAATCGCCAGGGACTCGAATTTGAATCGATGCACAGAAGCCATCAAAGAGAGGGTAAGAGGTGACAAGAGGGTTGCAGTAGGGGCGTTCCCAGGACGCAAGCTGGAAGCAGTTATGAGGCAAGCGAGCGCAAAGCTCAAAACGACAGCTGATAGACGAAACCTCGTGATAATTTCAGGTGGTTTGAACGATGTCCTACATGAAGATGCAACAGGACTAGCAGCCACACTGGCGAAAGGCGTCGTAGACATGCGCCACTTCTCCTAAGGTACAGGTAGTGATATGCACGATACCGGAGGTACCGGTGCGTGATAGCAACCTGCAAAGAGCGGTGGTCCACGCAAACCAAGAGATATGGCGGATGAGTCGAGAGAAAGGATTTGAGGTGGTAGAAATAAACAGAGAGGTGCATAGGTGGGGGGGGGGGGGGGTTTCAACGAGACAGAATTCACTTCGATGGGCGGCTAGGTCATGAGGTGGGTTGGCGACTTACAGGACGCGCAGTAGCTTTTTTGGGGGGCAAGCGAGCCCTTCGGGGTGCAGGATAGCTAGTAACGAGGAAAACAACCAGGGAGACTCTTCGACAGGTGGTATGGACAGATACGATTCCAACATGGCACCAATATCTAAGATAGGTAGAGTCTGGGGCATAAATAGACGTAGCCACGAGCGCCGAGCCAGTTCAGACATAGGGTATATTAACATGCAGGGTGGTAGGAACAGGCTGAAGTGGGAAGAGATAGAAGAACAGCTCAGAGAGGAGAGGCCGATGGTATACGGTTTTGTAGAAACACATCTCAGGGACATGGAACAACCTCCTAACAATGCGGACTACGCGTGGGAATATTGTAATAGAACAGAAGGCAGCAGAAAGGGGGGTGGTTTTGGGGCATTCATACATAAAAGTACAGACTGGCAAAGGGTCAAGCAGGAGTGCAAGGAATATTTATGGCTAAAAGGGAAAGTGGCAGGTCAAATGACACTCCTTGGTTTTGTGTACTTGTGGACGGGAGAAAGGCCAGAGAGGAAAACCAGGCAATGATAGAGTGTATATCAAAGGACATACAAGAGTTAGGAGGAGAGTGCGAGATAAATATTCTAGGAGATATGAATGCGCACATAGAAAATATAGATGGGTATACCGACCCGACAGACAAAATGATCATGAATATGTGTGAAAGACTTTATTTGATCATTTACAACAGTATTGAGAAGTGTGAAGGGCAAATAACATGGAAGGTAGGAAGGCTGCAGTCGACGATAGATTATGCACTGATGTCACATAGGATGTATGATAAGCTCAGGGGAATGCATATAGATGAGGGTGGCTCAAGAAGTCTGGGTAGTGATCACAAACGCATCAAGCTAAGTTTTAAAAGAGCAGTGAAAGTGGGGAGACAAGATGAGAAACTACAGGAAAATTTTTATCCAGAAAGGCAAATTGAAATAGCCACTAAACAAATTGAGAAAGCAATCACTGAGGATAATAAAACAGTTTGGATATGCATGAATCTAATTAGACTGTTTGAGCTAGAGCTTGCTAAGGCACATGACATCTCACCCCGAAAAAGAAGATACAAACCCAAACGTTGGTTGGATGAGGAGGTTAAGAGAGCCATAGGAAAACGTCATTAGACCTCTAGGAAACACAGACTTGCTGAGCAGCGGGATGAACCGACAGATGATGTTGAAAGAAAATGGGAAATCTTTCTAAGCTGTAGAAGGGATGCATTCCTTCTGATCAATGAAAAGATTAGAAGAAAGGGAGCTCAGTAGCTGGCGGAAGTACATAAAGAAGGTAGAAAGGCAGCTGCGAAATTTTGGAACCATCTCAACTCATTAAAAAATGAGACGAGCGTAGAGCCGAGGTTTATAACTACATCTCAAGGTGCTAGGCTAGAAGTGGACGAAGCTATTGAATATATAGAAACAAGGGTGACAGAAAAATTTTCAACAAAGAAGTGCTTTATGCACCACAATAAAAAAGAATGAATCAAGCGGCGCAATGGCTCCATTTTCACAATGATAGTAGGAAAGGGCTGAGTGAAGCGTTCCTAATAGTATATCAACAGGCAAGATGGCATTCCAATTATGCTGAGAAAGACATTAGGTCCGAAGCCTAAGCAGGCTTTCAGACAGGCAGTGAGCGAAATATTAATCGATCGTGAAGTTCCCGATGGATGGAAACTTAGCAGAATGAGCATGATCTATGAAGGAGAGGGGGACAAAGCTGACATAAACAACTACCTTCCTATAACAGTGACATCAGTGGTCTACAGGCTGGCGATGCAGATTATAAAGGAAAGCCTGCAAGCAGGGTAAGAGGATGAGGGGGTGCTGGGGGAACTGCAGAGTGGGTTTCGGAAACACAGGAGGTTGGAAAACAATCTGTTCTCACTGACGCAGTTCATCAAAATAGCATAAGAGGAACATAGGCTCCTGTGGCTAGCATTTTTGGACATCAAGGGAGCGTACGATAGCGTGGTACAAGAGGAATTGTGGGGAATGCTGACACACTAGGCGTAGAAGACGTAGTGACTAATCTTCTAAAGGTTACTATAAAGGTAACAAGGTAGTTATAAAGAGGGAAAAACAGCTATCGAAGCCTGCAGAGGTAAAACGGGGGCTTAGGCAGGGGTGTCCCCTGTCACCCTTATTGTTCATGATGTACATAAAGGATTAGAGGCCAATTTAGAGGGAAGTGGACTGGGCTTCAACCTCTTTTTCATCAAACAAGGAAGACTTATTGAACAGGCACTACCAGCATTGATGCACGCAGTTGGTATAGTGCTAATGGCCGACAACAAGGAAGATTTGCAGAGATCGATGGACATCTGCGTTAATGAGGAAGATAGGTTAGATTTTAGATTCTGTGAGGAAAATTCTGCAGTCATAATTTTTAATGACAATAAAGGTAGTGAGCTTAGAATACAGGAATACAGAAGGTCATGCTAGAGATACCAGATAAATACAAATATCTGGGCGTATGGATAAGCAATGGGGCCGAGTACCTGAGGGAACAGGAAATATACGTGGTGACTAAAGGTAACAGGAATGCAGCGGTAATTAAAAACAGGGCACTTTGGAATTACAATAGGTATGATGTTGTGAGAGGAATAGGGCTTGGGGTCATTGTTCCTGGGCAAACGTTCGGCAATGCGATCTTGTGCATAAGATCAGAATTTCAAGCAAGATTAGAAATTAAGGAACGTGGAATAGGTAGGCTTGCCTTAGGAGCTAACGGGAGTACACCAAATCAGGGAGTACAAGGTGATATGGGATGGACAATATTTGAGGGCAGGGAAGCGAGCAGCAAGACAAAATTTGAGAAGCAATTGAGAAAAATGGGGGTGGAGCGTTGGGCTAGGAAGGTATTCAGCTACTTGAACATGAAGAATGTCAATACAAAATGGAGGAAGCGAACCGGGAATTTGACTGGTAAATACTTCAAAAACAGCAGGGGGCCAAAGCATAAAGAACTATCAGTTAAGAAGAAGGTGAAGGAAACGGAGACTGGCATGTGGAGAATCGGCATGATTAAGAAGTCCGCACTAGAGATATATCAAACTTTTAAGCAGGAAATTGCCAAGGCGAGGATCTATGATAATACTCGGGGTAGTTCTCAACTGTTTGAGGCAAGGACGGAAGTATTGCAGACCAAGACATATCGAGACAAGTACGAAGGGATAGACACGGTATGTAGTGCGCTTGGAGAGGAAGAGGAAATTGCCGAGTACTTGATAATGTTCTGTAAGAAGCTTCACCCTATAGTTGAGGAAGATGGCGCAGAGTTTTTCAAAGCACTGGGGTTTAGGGACAGGGAGGGCAAAATAGACTTTAAGCGAGTAGAATTATATAGAAGGAGATTATCTGATTGGTGGCTAAAGTCAAGGCACGAGTGGAAGTTAAACCCTTCATTGCAAAGTAAGAATACTCAACCTCACTGTTTAAAGAAAAAAATCTAGTTCTTGGTTCAATTAATATTATGGCTTGGTGGCACTAGCCACCGCCCGATCTAAAAGTTACAGCCATATCCATCCATCCATACATCCATCCATACATCCATCCATCCATCCATCCATACATCCATCCATCCATCCATCCATCCATCCATCCATCCATCCATCCATACATCCATGCATACATCCATCCATCCATCCATCCATCCATCCATCCATCCATCCATCTATCCATCCGTTCGTTTCGTACCGTCACGCCGGGCGTGGCCACGCGAGGCGCTGGTCCTGCCATATACTGGCAGGCACGCGCCGTGCTGCGTTGCTTTGAAGCATGTGCGTATCAGCGCGTCCGGCGTTCCTCTGTCAGGAAAATAGGCAGACGCAGTGCTGTCTCCGTAAAGGCCAAACCTCATAAGCGCTAAAATGCACGCGACAGCGACAAGCGATGGGACGTAGATAGGCTTCGCGCGATCAGTCGCTAGCGCAGGCAAACCTCATTCACGCGGCGGCTTCGGCGAGCGAATTCCATTGTTGCTGGCATGAGGCCGTCTACTCGCACCAAGAAAACCGCGTAGCGAGCGGTATGCAATTTAAAAATAAGATATATTGTTGTGTAATGAAACGGAAAGTGTTTATTATTGCCTTGCAGCACTTTTTTATATGCACATGCATAATAAACATGGCGTTATTTCCTGTTGCGCATACGTAACTCGGGCAGGGTCACGTACACCTATGTAGTCTTTGTCTTTTCCGGTATTTCGGCGTGATATGCAGCATGTCGAATTTGCCGCCGGTTGCCATCGGTCCGCGCTGATGGACGCTGGTCGCGCCAGTTGAGCATCGCGTCAGGAGCAGGAAAGAACCTTATTGAAGAAAAAAAAAACAGCAGTATGTGGAATAATTGTCTTCTTCCCCTGGGTGGCAGCCATGAATCCTTGCGCTCTGGTGGCATCCTCGGCTTGCCGTAGGACGCCCAGTTGCTCTTCAGGGTCTGCGCTTAGCGGTGCAGTCTCCCACTGCTCTCTATGTCTGTATTTTTTATACTACCCTGTCGCTCAGGGGCGAGCCCACAGTCTCAATCTCAATATGCCCAATCAAAGGGCAGATTGAGGTCGGCCCTTTGATTGCAGAATTTCCACAAATCTTAGTATATCTCTTAGTAGATGTAGTGAAATGTTACCGCGTTCGGGAAGGCACTGGTTTGTAAGAGGCGCCATGCCGTCGCCTGCTGCTTGTTGAGCGAGGTATGGGCTGGGGAGAATCGGACCCATCCTAGCCTGTAGTGTTTTGTGATCTCTCTCTGTCCCCGGACATCGCGCTGCGCCTGTTCGGCCGGTCAGTTCTCGAGTCAGGTCGTGCATGATTTCGTTCCGGGGGGGGGGGGGGGGGACTGAGCAGCTGCCCATATAACACGAACTACCCGCTTGTCACAAAAGTTAGCCAGAATTCTAGCGCTTTTGGTGAGATCCTTCCCTCAGCATAATTTTAACAGCAGTTTTGGAATGGCTGATCACGACTTCAGCTTTTATGGAGGCTAGTGCTAGTGCTATAGCCGCTTCATCTGCCACTTCTGCCCAACCTGTACGTAGATTGCCACTGACGTTGAAATCTTTTTGAATATTCGTAGCTACGATTACCATGTTTCGGCCATTCTCGTATTCTGCTGCATCTACATAGACCACGTCCTGGGCGTTGCTTAACTTTTTATGCAGGTTGTTCGCCATTTCTATCCTTCTAGCGTGATGATGCTCAAGATGCATATTTCTAGGTAATGAAGGCACAAAGATATGCCCCTTGCCTCCCATGGATTGTCTTTTTTTACACCATGTTGCAGGTTGTTCGTGACGCCAATCGTGTCCAAAGTATGCCCTCCCGTAGGGCTTTGGGTTAATCGATCGAACTGTGTCAACGTGTGTGCCTTTATTAGCTCTGCGAGCGTGTTATGTAGCCCTAGAGCCAAAAACGTCTCTTTTGACGTATTTAACGGTAGACCCATTGCTTGTTTATATGCTTTCCTAATGGTGCAATCTATTTTACTCTGTTCGGCTGCGCGTTGTTTAAGATAAGGGGCGACGTACACGATGCGGCTGACTACAAAAACTTGTACTAAACGAACTAAGTTGTGTTCCTTCATATCATAGTTTTTTTGGCTATTCATTTATCAGCCTGCTTGTTTGGTGGACCCTGTTCTCTAATAGCCTAATAGTTTCTCCATTGTGCCCGTTCTCAGATATACGAATGCCGAGACTGAGTAGGTATACTACCGTGTGCATTTTACTTCCTCCTGCTAAATTGTGATGTCCGGCCTTTCATATGCTTTTTCGTCCCCTACATGTGGGCCTATAAATTTGCAATTCCGAATTTTCGGGAGAACATTTTAGCCCCTTATCTTCTGCATATCTCTCTACAGTGCCATTAGCCTCTTGTAATATGTTTTCAATTCGCCGTCATTCCTCCTGTCACCCAGAGGGTGAAGTCACCTGTGTATATGCTTTGCCTAAGGCCCTCGATCTGGTCAAGTTGAGCGGGTAGGCCAATCATCGCCACAATAAATAACAGGGGAGACAGCACCGGATTCTGTGGCATCCCCTTACTGCTCAATTCAATCTCTTAGGACCTTCCCTCTTCGACCGCAATTCTTGCACTGCGGTTGGATAGGAAGTCTCTCACATATGCGTACGTGCGCTGTCCTTTCCCCAGTCCCTGAAGATTCTCTAATATGGCCCTGTGTGTGATGGTATCGAAGATCTAGTGAGATCAAGGCCAAGGATAGCTTTAGAGTCTAAAGATCTGGTCCCAACGTCGAGTATTTGATGCTTAATCTGTAACATGATGCTCTGCGTTGATAATTTAGGTTGCGAACCGATTATGATGTGTGGGAAGAGTCCATTCTCCTCCATGTAGGTAGTGAGACGCGCAACGGATGACGTGCTCCATGAGTTTGTCTATACACAAAGTCAGTGAAATTGGTCTAAGGTTATCTAACTGTTCTTTCTGTCCCATGTTCGGAATCATAATAACCTGAGCATTCCATTGACGTGGAATGGTCCCTTGTTTCCCAACATTTATTCATGTACTCAGTGAGGGCTATAATGAATTCGTCGTCCAAGTTCCTGGGCCTCTTCTTAGTTATTTTATCAAGTCCTGGACATGACCTCGAGTTCCGTCGTGCGAGCTCGCATCTAACCTCGGCCTTCATTAAATCAGCATCCAGTATAATGTTGTCCTGCCACTTGTAACCGGGAAGTGGTTCTTTTGTTGCGTCTGCGAAGTATCTTTTTCGTAGCTCGTGGAAGAGCTCCTCCTCCGTTCCTGCAAAGTGATATATAAGTTGTTGCAGCTTATGCCTCTGTGCAATCTTGGTACTTTGCGGATCTATGAGACTTCACTGGATGTTCAAAGTCTTTGGTATCTTTATTTCTCTATCCAACAGTTATACGCAGCAGCGCTGGAGACACTAGCGTCCCGTTCGCATTCGCTGAGCTTAGCTGCCGCGTTTACGTGGCAACCCAGAAAACACAGTTGTTGCACCGAAAAGATGCAGCCCACCTGTAAAAACGTGTAAGTCCAGAAGATCTCCAGAACTTCCGCCGTGAACTGGTGTGAAAAATGGAGCTAAAAACTTCAATACCATGCCAATAATCGTAACCCAAGCCATTAGGAGTGAACAAACAGACAAATGTATAGACAGACCAACCAAAATTTTTGCGTCGAAGGTCCCCAAGAAAGACTTAAAACTGTGGAGCTGGTACGACGTGCGTCCACAATCCATGGCCCCCAAGCGGCAAATCCCTCGCGTGAGACTAAAGAGTTCTCGCGTTTTACTACCGTATACCGTCGTTGTGCCCAGCGTGCGCGCGCGTCAACGTAACGTTGAAGTTTAATGGGCCTTTCATGATACACTCTCGGCCGTTTCGCTAGCTCCACATATACCATATTGGTCTTAGGTGACGTCAATGGATAAAGAAGGTATGTGACAGTGCAAACATGGTAATCATGACACGCGTGTCATGCAAGAACATGGCAATATACCACGCTCATAGCGTACTCGCAGCCGTTTTGCTCGCTTCACATGTACTAAATTTGGCATCTCATGACGTGAATCGATGACGCAGATAAACGACGCATCTAAACTTGATAATCGTGACGCAGAAGTCGTGTACTGCATAGTTAACCTCCACTTCGTAATGCTCCGGTGATTTTAAAGAGACCTATTAACCTTCCTCATTCGTTCTTCGAATATCATTGATTCACACAGTACGCGGGATCTGCCAATGTTTTTGTCGAAATGCACAAGTATTTTATTTATTTATATCAGAGGCATCTGCAGGCGTCTGTTCAGTTCCCGAAATTCTTCCTCCTGCAGGGTTTTTTACTGGAATCTAACGTCAGTACTCGTAAGGTTAATGAGTGTCACGGACGGCTATTTTTGGCGACACCGCGTCACGGCAATTAACGGGCGCCGTACTCCCCGACTGACCGCGAGAAACGGCGGCGCATGAAAGGCAGCCGAGAAGTGCAGAATGGGGTGCTCTTCTTAGAACGTCGCCGCCGACGGTTAATCCTTTTGTAACTGTAGCGGCGTCTGCAAGGTCGTAGAAGCCCACGGTATACCCCGAACAAGGATTAGACTACAAGACGCCCGGCTGAGAGCCAAACGTTTGACCGTTCCCACGGGGAAAAGCGTGGGAAACGCTCTGGTGGCCAAGCCGTATGACAACAACCCGACAGGTTGTCACTCTCGCTAGTTGCGGGCCCTCTCCCAATTAAAAAGGGGTGGGGTCAAAATATTTTTGGGCGGAGTTTCCCCTCAATTAAACGCGCATGATTGGACCCAGGTAGAGGTCTCTTGTCCCTAAGGAAGAGAGCGAGGAGACACGAGGGGGATTTAAGCGCAGGATTTTGCCCTGCTAGGCAGACTAGTCGCTGACCAAGATGGTGTAGAAACACATCAACAAGCATCTCTTCTAGAAGTTTTTAGTGTGGCTCTGTATCGGCTGGCCACCTAAACTTAGCCGTTCGTCTAGTTGTGACGCGATATTAACGTCTGCAACGTAGACATCGGGACTTCGCCTCGAGTTAGCTCAACCTGCTCGAAGTCACCTGCGAGCACTAGCCTCCCGGAGCCACCAGCGTTGCAACACCGCCGACATCGCAGTCGTGCCAGAACTCTCTTCGACTTCTCGCATCCGATCGTCGGGGACACAACGCTGCCGGTCATCACACGTATGCCTTCACCTGTTTATATCTTCGAACTTTCTACTCCGTAGTCTATTGGTGTTAGTTTGTGTAGTTGGTAATACTTTTCTCTCGTAAGCTGATTTATTGTTTCTGTTATATATTTCATTAGTTGTATCAAGTGTCGATGTATTTTGTTAGTTTTATTGAAGTGTTGTATTAGATCCCGTGCGCTGCAATATCACTAGAGTAAAGTTGTTTTGTTTTCTCACGTCTCTCATCTCTTCACTGTCTCTGCTTGCGTACGGAACGAACCGACCTGCTGTCATTCCCGTCGCCGACTTCGCGCTGGCGACGCTAGAGTGGCAGCTTGTAACAAAACTGGCGTCCGCGAGACAGGACGTTCCGTACAAGAGTAAGACAGTGAGGGGTGAACGAGAACCGTGCGGACAGCAAGTGATAGAGCCGCACAGTTGAAGCGGTTGCATCCTGCAATGATTGCGCTGTTTTTATAGTGGCATTATAGTGACAGTTGCAGTATGGAGTGTATGGATTTTGATAAGTGGATCGCGTACGGTAAACAGTTAGGCCTCGAGGGCGCCGAACTGAGACAATGTGTTAAGGAGCAGCAGGAACAGACACAGGCGTTAGCCAGAGAAGAGCGGGCACGGGCCCGGGAGAAAAGGGAAAAAGAAAGGGAGAGGGAGCGCGAAGACAGGAGGACAGAACGCGAAGAAAGGGCGAAAGAACGAGAAGCGGCAAGGGAAGCGGCAAGGGAAGCCGGAGAACGGGAAGTGCAGTTACTGCAATTAAAGATTCGCCTCAGTGAGAGTAGCAGGGTGAGCCGATCCAGCAGTGAGCACGGCGATGCCGGCGAGGAACTGTCATTTGAACGAGACACATGGTGTCAAGGGCTACTCATGGTTCTGCCTTGCGAGGCGAATGAAGCTGTTGCGCGACTCAGTCAGCAGAACGCGAAGAACTACGAGGTAGTTAAGGCAGAGATGCTCCGGATATTCGGAACGTCTGTCTGGACAAAAGAGGAGCAGCTCAGACAAGAGTCTGAAAGAAAGCGCGAAACAGAAAGACAACAGTCTGAAAGCGAGGCGCGTCGGAAAGCGATGAACGTTAAAGTGTGGCAGGAAGTGCTAGAACCAGAGATCGCGCCAGAAAAGGGCCCGCGTATTCTAGAAGGCATCAAGGTAGAGTATGCTGAGAACGAGGCCTTGGCCGGTCTGGAGGTAGAGACTATGTCGAAAGACGCTCCTTGCGTGGATGAGGAGAGTGCCAGCAGCCCTAATGGGCCCAGTAAGATGCTGGAAACCTCCTTCGTGCCTCAAGTGTACGTTTCGACATCGTCAAATGTAGGCATAATTAGCACAGTGGCGAATCAGAGCGAGGACGCGACGCTTCAGGAATGCAGCGATGCCATCAGAGAGGACCCAGTTAATGGTTTCATTAGCATTGACAAAGATAATTTGGCCCAACAGTCCGTCGTGACGAAGAGTTCGAAAAGCGTTAGCGGGAGGGAAGACCTAGCACTAGCTCCAACGAGCTTCCCGACTTCTGAGGTCACGACACGACATGATGATGGCATCGAGAGAAAAGAGGCAAGTAAACATCGCCGAAAAAGAAAGAAGCGAAAGCGTTCGGCACTGCCTAAGCCTAGGACTAGTCCCACCCCGTCGCCAGAAAGACGAAGGGGTAGGCATTCAATCAGTTTTAGGAAACGTCAATGGTGGCGTTCGGCCTGGCACAAGCGGCGAGCCAGCTTTGGAGGAGGAAAAGGAGGTGCATCACCCAAACGAAAGGCGCGTTTTAGTTCGACAACTTCAGGAAAGCGACCTTGTCCGAAGGGTCAACGTCGAAAGATCACAAAAGCTAAAAACCGCGTCGGGGCGAACACAAAGGGACAGTGGCCCCAGTTTTCCCCCTGTTTCTGGCGTCCCTTTCAAATTCTTGAGGGGAACAGGCCAAAGTGGAAAATGAGGTGTGACGGCAGTGCACTGCTTAGAGTTTGTGCATTTTGAATCCTCTGGCGTGTTCGAAAAACCGCCGGGACCGCGACCCCATCGGGTGCGATTCAGGCGAATCTATTGTAGAAAAGGGGGCACGGTCAGTTGAGTAATTGTTGCACGCGCGTACTAAGTATAATTATTCAAGGCAACATTGGAGATTCATGTTTGAGTCGTTTTAATTTTGTATAGGTTACAAGATTTGATGTAAAGTTTTCAAAAGGAAAACCGCCGAGCCAAAAGCTGAAAGTTAGCATCGAATTAGTTTAATCATGAGTGCGAAAATTTGCATAAGGTAAAACCCGAGAAAATGTGTCATTTTTCTAGTTCTTTCAAAGGTTTAGTGTGGCATCGTATGCCTCCACTGCCATGGGGATGTGGCATGAATGAGCATTTGAGGAAGATGTTAGCATAAACCGAATGAGTTCGTAAATTGATTAAGATTGGCGTGACCCGGTACAGTTGTCGTTGCGCGCATTGCGAATTGAGGTCTATGAGCATCTTATTTTTTTTTCCTTTCGTCGGTTGTTTTCTGTCGGTATGAGCGTATTTCGTTGTATAAGAAGTGTATTTTGAGTTATTTTCTTTTTTCTTGGTGCAATGGTTGTTTTACGTGCTGTAATGCACATTGAAGGATTGCACTACAGTAGAGGAGCGCACCTGTTCTGTTTTGTTTCGTAGTATACATTCGTGCAGTGTATTCTGTATTGATGGCTGCCGTACACGGCTATTTCCTCTTCTTGTTTGTATGGCGCATTGATATTGCTGCGTGTAAATGAAGCTGGTACTCTAACAATTGTTTGTTTTTCCTTTTGTTGTTACTTTGATGCACTCTGCCTATGTATGTTGTGTATGAGAGGGACAGTCCTCATGCCTCCCTTGTTGGTGGTGTTTTGTTCCTTGTTGTCGAAAAAATTCCCCTCCGTGTGAACAAATGTTATGAATAATATTCTTAAAGTGGGGGGCAGTGTCACGGACGGCTATTTTTGGCGACACCGCGTCACGGCAATTAACGGGCGCCGTACTCCCCGACTGACCGTGAGAAACGGCGGCGCATGAAAGGCAGCCGAGAAGTGCAGAATGGGGTGCTCTTCTTAGAACGTCGCCGCCGACGGTTAATCCTTTTGTAACTGTAGCGGCATCTGCAAGGTCGTAGAAGGCCACGGTACACCCCAAACAAGGATTAGACTACAAGACGCCCGGCTGAGAGCCAAACGTTTGACCGTTCCCACGGGGAAAAGCGTGGGAAACGCTCTGGTGGCCAAGCCGTATGACAACAACCCGACAGGTTGTCACTCTCGCTAGTTGCGGGCCCTCTCCCAATTAAAAAGGGGTGGGGTCGAAATATTTTTGGGCGGTGTTTCCCCTCAATTAAACGCGCATGATTGGACCCAGATAGAGGTCTCTTGTCCTTAAGGAAGAGAGCGAGGAGACACGAGGGGGATTTAAGCGCAGGATTTTGCCCTGCTAGGCAGACTAGTCGCTGACCAAGATGGTGTAGAAACAGATCAACAAGCATCTCTTCTAGAAGTTTTTAGTGTGGCTCTGTATCGGCTGGCCACCTAAACTTAGCCGTTCGTCTAGTTGTGACGCGATATTAACGTCTGCAACGTAGACATCGGGACTTCGCCTCGAGTTAGCTCAACCTGCTCGAAGTCACCTGCGAGCACTAGCCTCCCGGAGCCACCAGCGTTGCAACACCGCCGACATCGCAGTCGTGCCAGAACTCTCTTCGACTTCTCGCATCCGATCGTCGGGGACACAACGCTGCCGGTCATCACACGTATGCCTTCACCTGTTTATATCTTCGAACTTTCTACTCCGTAGTCTATTGGTGTTAGTTTGTGTAGTTGGTAATAGTTTTCTCTCGTAAGCTGATTTATTGTTTCTGTTATATATTTCATTAGTTGTATCAAGTGTCGATGTATTTTGTTAGTTTTATTGAAGTGTTGTATTAGATCCCGTGTGCTGCAATATCACTAGAGTAAAGTTGTTTTGTTTTCTCACGTCTCTGATCTCTTCACTGTCTCTGCTTGCGTACGGAACGAACCGACCTGCTGTCATTCCCGTCGCCGACTTCGCGCTGGCGACGCTAGAGTGGCAGCTTGTAGCAGTGAGTGGCTCAGCGATGCGGGCAAAGTTTCTCACGACGCACCTGTAATAAGCGCACAGACCGAGAAATCGACGCATCACACGGCCTTTTTGTCGGTGGGCGGTCAAAATGCAGCGATGGCAGCTGTCTTCAGTGGGTCCATTCTTACTCCGGACTTGCTTATCACGTGGCCCAAGAATAAAAGTTCCTCGTACGCGAAGCGGCACTTTTCTACTTTCAGGGAGAGTTCGGAAGTCTTGGTGGCTTGAAGTGCAGCTTCAAGACGCCGAAGATGCTCGTCGACGCATCAGGAAAACACAACGACGTCATCCAAGTAAATCGACGTCGTCCAAGTCTGCCACTTTAATCCTGCCAGCACTGTGTCCATAAGGCATTGAGAAGTCGCAGGTACAGAGCAAAAACCGAAGAAAGTAACTTTGAACTTGAGAAGTCCGTCTGGTGTTATAAGCGCAGTCTTTTCTTCGTCTCTCTAGTCTATATGGATCTGCCAATAGCCTGTCTTGAGGTCCATCAATGAAAAGTATTTGGCGCTGTGGAGTTGATCAAGGGCGTGATCTATTCGGGGAAGAGTGTATACGTCGTTCTCCGTGATCTTGTTGAGTAGGCGATAGTCACCGCAGAGCGATAGTGTTCCATCCTTTTTCTTCACTAACACCACTGGTGAAACCCATGGACTCGTTCAAGGCTGGATAAAGTCGTCGCGGAGAATTTCGTTGACTTGTTTTTTTAGGGCCTCACCTTCTCGCGTAGAACCTCTGTACGGACTCTGATGGAGTGGCCTGGCATTTTTTTCTATTACGATTCGATGTCTCGCGACAGGGGTCTGTCGAATTATCAATGATGACGAAAAGGAGTTCACGTATTTCAGGAGCAGATTCTCGAGCTGCTCTCTTTTATGCGTCGGAAGGCTTCGATTAACGTCGAATGCTGGTTTAAGGGCTTCAGTCACAGAGATTCAGCGGAATCGGTGATGGCGAAATCGTTGCTGGCTTCCATTACCTCTTCGATGTAGGCAACAGTCATTCCTTTGC
The DNA here is from genome assembly GCF_043290135.1 of Rhipicephalus microplus. Taxonomy (NCBI): domain Eukaryota; kingdom Metazoa; phylum Arthropoda; class Arachnida; order Ixodida; family Ixodidae; genus Rhipicephalus; species Rhipicephalus microplus. The sequence continues at coordinate 23,085,876 of NW_027464586.1, forward strand.
TCACGTGCTTGTACTCGTTTCTGAAATTCGTGAGCATCGCTCTTGCGTTCCCTCCTCGCAGCTCGCCTACTCCTCTGGCGACGCAAACTTCGCTGTTATTCAAAATGCGTTTGTCGCCTTCAACAACGCCTTGCATGTCTGCTGATTCAGGAGTGCCGACGGAAATGCTGACGCTGGAGCGTGGAGGAGTAGTGACTTCGTCTTCCAGCATATTCAAGGTGTGCCTTTCTGACGACATGTGTGGTGTCAGTACTTTTCAAGGCAATCGTCTTCCTTGGGGACCTTCAACGCAAAAAATTTGGTCTGTCTGTCTGTCTATCTTTCTGGCTGTCAGTGCATTTGTCTGTTTGTCCACTCTTAGTGGTACCCTAAACGGCTGACCCCATCCGTAGCGCCAACAAATATTACTCAAGATTAAGGGTTCTCACTTGTGCAATCGTCAAATGAAAAGCAATTATTGCGCATATATGAGGCACCATAACAACACGTCAATATTTTGTACGTTTCTCTTAGCAGAAAAGGCATACCTAAGTAATTCGAAGGACCGTAGCGTTTATCACGTTGCGCTAAACCCTGCCACGCTTGCATGAAAACTCAAGTGTTTCCAACGCTTTGCTACGACGACACAGTAGTGGCACTTACCCTTCGCCTTGCGTTGTACACCTTATCACTTCCGAGACGGGCATGCAGGCCGCGCGTGCTTTGTTTTCCAAGATAACTGCCAGATAGCGCTCGTGTCTCTCGTCGGACGTGACTTGATGTGCTCGTTCACCTCTGTTGTATGCTTGAGGCTCTCTAACTCAGCGCCTACAGAATACCATTCACCGATTTTCTCGCCCAGAACTTCAAATAAATGTTTTGTCCACTCTCTCCCCACGCAAGACTATCGTCTTTCGACGACATTTGCCGTGTAACATGCCGATATCGGGCAAATTGTTTCTGTGCATTGTGTTATTGACTTCTTCTCAGGTCGATGACAGCACCGGGGAGGCTCAAGATGTATATTCCAAGAATGACTTCTCTGGAGCAATGCTGCAGTACGATAAAGCTGACGGCAGAAATGCGGCTGGAAATCGCCACTCTGCGCAGCTATAGTTGCGCATATTGCTGCTGGTGTCACTAGGTGACCTCTGGCTGTACAGATTTCAGGGCCTTCACAAGCAGTCCTAACTTTTTTCAACTTCGCGGCGAAAGTTCCACTGACGACGGAATAGTCGGCGCTGGGGTCGCCAAGAGTTGTGACGCTGTGGCCGTCGATGAGAATGTCAACGCCGCTAGATCGTCCCCTGGCATTGCATGTGGTTGGGTCGTGGCGGTGGATCACAGCTACGGTGGTTTGCGCCACTTTATCGACATTGCGTCATCAGGACTTCTTCTGGTCGCGAAGCTTAGACGTCGGGGCTACGTTGAGGTGATGGCGGGTTCTTGAAGTTTCATCGTGTTGTGGTCGTTGACGACGGAGGATCTTTGGCAGTTTGTCATGCAGCAACCGCACCTCCATCGGTTGATGTGCTTAGTTTTCCAGATACGGGCTAGGCTACCGGCCCCGGCTTGGGTCAGTTTACTGGCGATGGTGCGGTGACACTTAGTGGATGAGTGAAGGTGAACGAGAAGATTTTCGGGGTGCCCTCTGCGTTCCGGCGAGATAGTCGGCGATGTCACGTGGTCTTTCGCCCCAATGTGGGTGCGGCGTTTCGATGGCGTAACCACGTAGTCCCATCTGGCGGTACTGTCAGTGGTGGTAGGTGTGGCCAGCTTCCCCACAATGGTAGCAGAGAGGCCTGTGGTCGGGGGTGCGCCGCCAGTCAGTTTTTCTCGGATTATTGCTCTTACCAGCGGGTGGATGGTATGGCATCCGCGGTAGAGGCGGCGGTGTGTGGTGACGAAAATGAGGCGGTGGGACCTCTTGACGTGGACGTGGAGTATAGCGTCGGGCTCAGTATAGCGTCGGGCCATGAGCAGCGTAGCTCATGGCTTAAGGTTGCGGTTTCGATGTCTCAGGGATACCCATTAATTGCTGGATTTCCTCTCTGACAATGGCTCCGATTGACGGAACTTGAGGCTGGAATGACGAGAATAATCGGCCAAGTTATTTGCGCACTACAGACTTATGGTCCCGCGCAAATCATCGGAGCATAGTGGTTGTATTTGTGCATAGCCTGGAGTCTAGCGTCGGTTGAGATGTCGTGTGCGCATTTCGAGGTTTTTTTTCAATAGTTCTGACTTGTCAGAGAAATTCTTAGACGGTCCTCGGTGGGTTTCTCAATATTCGCGCGCTGAACTCTTCTTTGACCCCTCGCATGCGGAAACAAACTTTTTTCTCCTGAGGTATGTCCGGGTCAGTTCTTCTGTGAAAATGGCAATATTTTAATTTGGTAGCTGCACCCGGGTCGCTAGCAAAACAGTGACTCTCTCTTTGCGAGCATTGCTGGCGAACGTGTGCAGGAATGCGCCGCAGATGACTTACCACGTTTGAAGCGCAGACTCGCGGCTTTCTAGCCAGGATCTTGCGCTGTCTTCCAGGTATAAATACACGCGCCGGAGCTTCTCTTCCGTATCCCAGTGGTTGGGGGCGGCCACGCGGTCGTATGCCTCCATCCAGCCCGGTCTTCGGGTCTTCGAACGCCGAAAGTTGGTGGTTCCCTGGGCTGACGCATGACGATCGCGGGCTGTGATGGAGCGGTTGTCATTGTCACTGCAGTCGAAGTCATGGCAGTAGGACGGTAAGTTGGGCCACTTGGTTAGAATCCACCGGGAATATATTTACAGCACACCACCAGAAAAAACAGGACAGGGAAGGAGCAAAAGTGAAAGCGCTGACTCAAAACTGTTGTTTATTGAAAAAAAGTGTCGACATGTGTAATATATATATATATATATATATATATATATATATATATATATATATATATATATATATATATATAGGGGCTGGCCGCTTAGAACAAGAGCAAGAAGTGCATCAAGGTAGCGTTGTCACACTTATGGCGATAATAAAGATTGCCCCAAATAAAATAAATAAACTTTTCCATGCAGCGTGACGAAGGGTTCACTAACGCACTTGCTTCCCCTAATCTTTTTATGATATGCCTCCGCGATTTCTCTTGTTAGCTGGATAGGATGCTGGAAGATGACGGTGATTCTCTCAAAAATGGAAGGACAACCGCATGACCTCCAATGTTCCGGTATATGAAGTCGCCCCACCCCTTGAAGGGATAACTCATGCTCCCTTAAACGAAAATTCACACATCGTTTCGTTTGTCCCACGTTTCGTTTGTCCCACGTTTGTCCCCTACCACAAGATAATAGAGTTAACTTCACAGCTTTTTTACGCTTGCGATGTACTTGTTTCTATGATTCACAGCTGATATTCCTTTGGCTTGTTTGTTTTTCAGCTCATTATCAACAATCAGGCAAATGTGACCTACCTTGTGTTTGGCGGGAAAAAAACCTCGAGGCCATATTCTGAACCTACGTTTTTCAGCCCATGCGGCAATTTGTGTACATAAGAAAAAACCGTTCTTTTCTTTCTTCTTCACATTTTGCTTGGGCTCCTCTGTGGTTCACAAGCTTAACGGTTCGAATCATTGACTCATACACAAAATATCATCTTGTCAGGATACCAAGCATCTACTAAGCGTTTTACCTGGTTATAGAATCTGGTGGACATGGTTACGATTTTGTGATATTTTCACACAATGACATTCACCATAAGGACATTCATCACATTCTCAAGTTGGTCAGTCAGCATGGTATTGGCCTCGCCCTCACTCACTAAGTCTGTAAGAATTACGGGCTGCAGTTTCTGGACCTAAAGCTAACCTTTTGTAAAAATTATGTGTGTTGGGGAATATCACCCAAGATCAGTGAAGCCTCTTTTAAACTACAAGTCTGGCCATTCTAAGATTGTGAAGAGAACAATTACAAAGACAATCCTAAGCGCGTCACTCGGGAAATCCTGTGTACACGTGTCGAATACTGCTTTTCATACACAAGGTAAGATGCTTAGTAGATGCTGGGTTTTTTGGCAAGGTGATTCATTCTGTGTGTGAGTTGATGGTTTCGAGTGTTAAGCTCGTGAAACAGAGAGGAGCTCAAGCGAAATGAAATAAAAAAGAAAAAGAGCATTTTTTTCCTAATGTACACAAATTGAAGCATGAGCTCAAAAACGTAGATTCAAGGCATGGCGTCAAGGTTCTTTTTTTCGCCAAACATAAAGTAGGTCGCATTTGCCCGATGGTCGATAGTGCGCTGAAGAGCAAAGAAGCCAAAGGAAGATGTGCCGTGCTGTGAACAAGCACACTGTCGTTATTTATGAAAGGAAACGCGCGAACGCGTGGACTGCTCCCTGTGGCGGCTGTCTACAGCACCATCAACTATCATATATATATATATATATATATATATATATATATATATATATATATATGGAGTTCGTCATTCATCTTACATATAAGTCTCGTTACGATAGTCTGGTTTGTCCGCTCGTTCAAGTCGTTGTATTCTGGATGATGAGATGAGTTGAATAATTGGTGTATACGATTATGTTTTAAAAACTGCTTGAAATTTCCTGCACTAAATTCTGTTCTAGGATCAGAAAGGAGCTTCCGTGGATTTACAGAAGAAAAAATTGTTTTTAAGCATGAGAAGTGGGCGTCGCAGTTCTCACTTTTATGAGCAAACGCCCATACGTAGCGAGTCGCATGATCAATGACCTAGTGTATAAACCTTTCTGACAAGCCATATCCAGAAAATCATCCAATGGTGTCTATTGCAAAGAGGTCGAAGGGCTCTTCAGCTGGAGGCAGTGATTCAAGCGTCCAAAACTTTTTTTGTTTCCGTCTTCTTGCATCTTTGGCATGTATCACTTTGCCAAGTGTAAGTGGCAACATCGGCTACCTTATGCGGCCAATAATATTGCGGAGACAGAAGACATAGCGTCTTCTTCACTACAGCATGCCCAAAATGTTCCTGTGCATTCTTCAGAATGGTTGGGCGTAGTTCATGGGGCACGTATATTTTCCGTAGTCCTTTTTTGACGATGTTGATGTTATTTTCCAATGAATGCGTTCCTTTTGGATGCTTATTGTTGCATCGCTGAATATCATCGTGTGACAGAAGATTAACTATTGGGGCACTGGAGAGCGCATCTGCTTCGACATTACTTGCGCCCTTTTGATGTTTGATGTTCACATCATACATTGACAGTTTCAAAGACCACCGGAAGAGGCGACCTTGAGGATTTTTAACATTCTTCAGCCACTGGAGTGCAGAGTGATCTGTTACAACAGTGAATGACTTTCCATGAAGGTAGCCATTCCATTTATAAATGGCATCCACAATGGCGAGACATTCTCTTTTTGGAATAGCATAGTTCATCTCGCGCTTAAGTAGTTTGCGGGAATAGTAGGCAACAGGATGTTATTTGCCTTTGTCATAAGGTTGTTTCAGCACTGCACCAACGCCTTCGCCAGATGCGTCACAGTCACAAAAGGGTCGCAGAAGGGTCGTGTATGCGAAGTACAGTTCTTCAGTTATCCGCTCCTTCAGTTCATGAAAGCCTTGCTCGCATGATTCTGCCCACACCCACTTGCTGCCTTTGTGGAGAAGTTATGTGAGTGGAAGAGCGATATCGCTGAAGTGGGGAATGTACTCACGGTAGGTGTTTACAGTGCCCAGAAAACGCTGAAGATAATTTTCTCCTTTTGGCGTCGGAAATTTGAGTATGGCAGCCACATTACTTTGTTTAGGAGTCACTGTTCTTTGTGAAATTTTGTGGCCCAGGTATTCAATGCTGCAGCGTGCAAATCGGCACTTTTTTTCTTTTGCGTTTTACATTCTCGGTTTTCAGAGATTTCAATAGCGCCCCAAGGTGTCGTATATGATCAATAAATGTCTCGGAGTGTACGACCACATCGTCAAAGTAATTACTGACATTGGTGAGCTAATGTTTCGCTATTGTTGATTTCATGGCTCTTTCAAATGTAGCCGGAGCGTTCTTTAACCCAAACGGCATTACCAACCACTCAAAAAGACCAACAGGCGTGACAAATGCAGTTTTCTGAACATCGTCAGGATGAATTTGGACATGCCAGTATCCCGACGTTATGTCCAACGTAGTGAAAAACTCCGCTTTTCCCAAGTGGTCAAGAATATCATCTATACGTGGAATTGGTTGAAAGTCGGGTACTGTTATGGCATTGAGTTTCCGGTAGTCAATACACAGACGAGTGCGTCCTTCCCCTTTCTTTTCTGCTAAAATGACAGGTGTGGCGTAGAGCGATAATGAAGGCCTCACGACACCTCGCTTGAGGAGAGCGTCAACTTTTGTGTAGATCTGCACTTTGTCTGCCTGTGAACATCGGTATGGTGCTCGACGAATAGGGACAGCATTGGTAAGTGCAATCCTATGTTTCTCAGTAGTGATGAGCCCAATATCTGTCTAAGATTTCGCAAATATCTCGTCATACTTGCTTAAAAGAGAGTCGAGCGCCACAGACTTATGCTCTGATAAGTTTTCTGAAGTCAAGGTTCACATCAGCGGGGCTTGAATGGTTTTATTTTCTTTGTGATGCGGAAGATTCATATTGTCACGTGCTTGTGTCAATGACTTGCTTTTCAGATTTACAGAAAGATTGAAGTACGAAGCGCTGTCTAGACCAAGAATTAATTGCGTTCTCATGCCTCGCAGCACAAGTGCATAAGCTTTCTTTATGACGTTCCAGAACTGTAAGCTAATGTTTACGCGACCCAAAGTTGGAATGATTGATGCAACTTGCTGGACCATGATGCTGTAGTCTCTCATCAACTGAAGATTTAGCTGTTGGTACACATCCTCACTGATACAAGTAATTGTTGCTCCTGTATTGAGAATTGCATTTACTGGCTTTCCGTTTATGAGAGCACTGAAGGATATTAATGAAACTCTAGGACACCCTTCTCGTTTCCCCGTTCAGTATTAATAGCGGACACATTGCTGTGGTGCGGATATTCGTTGGGCCAGTGAAACAGTCGTGAGAAACCAGCAGCTAAGCAGTACCTACATTCGTTTTGCGGGGTACGCAGTTGAGGAGTTATTGTTGGCTGCTGCGGTCTGATGAAGAGACGTGGAGCTCTTGATGCCATACTAGCGTTATGGGTAAAGGAAACTCCTCTCACCCGTTTTAAAGATGTCTCGACCTGTTGGTTCGCGGTGAGCCACTCGAATGATGAGTTGAAAGACAGTCCAGCGAGCACCAGTTCCACATCAGGAGGAACACCATCAGTCAGTCCAGAGATGATGTGGCACTCTTTCAGGTCAGCCAAGGAACCCAGTCGCTTTTTCTCGTCGTAGTAGCCCTTGATGGTCTGCCCTCCTTTCAGTCGGTATTGAATGAAGAGACGGAAGGCATCTCCGTCAACCATAGCAAAGTGGGCTTGCATGTCGCGCTTGATATCGTCCCAAGTTGTCTCGCCGTTGCCGAAAAATTTCTGTCAGGAACCACTTGAACGCTTCCCTTTCAATGTATTCGCTGAAGTGACTGACCCGATCGTGGTGAGTCCATGACGCCTCCGCTGCCGTCATATCGAAAAGAAGAAGCCACTTGTCGATGGCGACGTTTTCTGGTGTTCCCTTGAACTTCTGTATGTTGACCGGAGGCTTTGGCCTAGCCATGGCACGTTGATGAGGTCGATCCTGTCGACTTGTGTGACGCTACAAATTGGAGACATGTCATGGTCCAGATGCCATGCGTTTATTCTAATGCACGCGCACTTCGTCTTCGTAGGCTTCTCCTAGAATCACCTTGCTAATGCGTCATATATATATATATATATATTGTAACGAAGAGTGGCACGGCAGCTGTGGCTAAGGTACTCGGTTACTGACCCGCAGGTCGCGGGTTCGAATCCCGGCTGCGGCGGCTACATTTCCGATGGAGGCAGAAATGCTGTAGGCCCGTGTGCTCAGATTTGGGTGCACGTTAAAGAACACCAGGTGGTCGAAATTTCCGGAGCCCTCCACTACGGCGTCTCTCATAATCATATGGTGGTTTTGGGACGTTACACCCCACATATTAATCAAACTGATGAATGCGTGTTGTGTCTCTCTCGCATATTACAATGACGCAGCCGTTCAACGAACCTATGTGCGGGGATCTGCGTGAACAAACTATCCTACGGAGTGGACGCACTCTCCAGCAGCCCGCAGCTCTTGCTAGCATGGCCATGGCATCCGACATGGCCACCGCGGGTACCGAAGCCAGCACGCTGCCCGCAGGCGTCCTTGCCAAACCGCATGGTGACTCAGCTTACTTGGCTTCTCAAACCGCCTCCTTGCCCAGGGACGCCGTACACGCTCCCTTGGACTTCGCCTCAGGTACCACCTCTGGAGCAACGTCAGTACCGTCACCAGAAGACAGGCGTAATTCCTCGCCTGTAGCCGCCAGCGAACTCTGCACGGTTGTGGAGGCCATCGCTACTTCGAGCCAGCGTCTTGCAGACGCCACCGTCACCTTCTCAGCAGCCTGTGCACGCACCACGTTGCCTCCTCCGTCTATGGCAGAAATTCCTGACTTTACTGGTGTTGATCAGGACCCAACCGTCTGGCTGGATGAAATCCATTCGTTGGCCCGTCGACATGCATGGACTGACGACGTGACGCTATCGCTAGCCGTAAGCGTAAGCCGACTGCACGAGTCCGCCAAAGCGGGGCATCAATACGATGGCTGCAAGTACAAATCCTGGAGTGACTGGACTGCAGCCTTCGTCACTCTGCGAACTTGGAGGAAGTGCTATGCCAGTCGGAATGCTCGACATTTCAGTCCGGACGGCAGCGGGCACTAAAGTTCTTCCAGCAATTCCCGTCTTTGAAGACCTCCCTGCCGACATGATCCTTGGTGCTGACTTCTTCCTATCTGATGACATTGAGCTCACCATACATCGCGGCCACGTCGAGCTCCGGTCTTCGACAGCTGGGACTACCGCCACAACCCTGCCACCACCGACAGGTGAGCCGTCCACTCCGCCTACCTTATCTTCTATATTGGCTCGCCATCAGCCAGTATTCGCTAGCAATACAGCAGAACGGCCAGGCACTAATTTGCTGCTCCATCACATACCAACGGGAGATCATCCGCCAATATGCGTACCACTGCGACGATACGCTGAACGAGAACGGGCAGTGATCGCAGAACAAGTAGATCAAATGCTTGCCGCGGGCATTATTAGGCCGTCATCGAGTCCGTGGGCAGCGCCAGTCGTCCTTGTTCGCAAGAAAAACCGATTACTACGCTTCTGCGTGGACTACAGGCCGCTCAATAAGTGTACAATGCCTGACTTCTACCCTTTACCCCTCATTGATGACATTGGTAATACAGTACGTCACTGCAAGTTCTTTTCGTCGCTTGATTTACGCGCAGAATACTGGCAGATTAATGTCGCGGAGGAAGATCGATGTAAAACAGCCTTTCGGACAACTTTCAGTTTGTATGAATTCTACCGCATGCCGTTTGGACTAAGAACGGCCCCTAGCACTTTTCAGCGTGCGATGAATTCAGGGCTCGGACCATTAAAAAACCAAGCCTGTGTGGTGTACTTAGACGACATCCTGGTCATTGGCAGGACGGAGGATGAACACCTTCGCAATTTGGATGAAGTGCTACACAGACTCTATGCAGCAGGGTTTCGTTTGAACAAAGAGAAATGCCAGTTTGGGGTGTCCAAGATTTCGTACCTGGGACATAATATATCTCCTGTCGGCATTCTGCCACTCCCGGAGCGAATGGCTGCCGTGTCTTAGTATCCCACACCAACCTGCTTGAAGCAGGTTCAGTCATTTCTGGGTATGGCGTCGTATATGCGAAGGTTTATTCCCCACTTCGCTTCGATCGCAGCTCCCTTGAGCGGTCTTCTTAAAAAATACGCGCGGTTTGAATGGGACGTCTCACAAGAAAATACTTTTTGAGCTATAAAACAAAAGCTCACTTGTTGCCTTCAATGAAGACTGGTCCAACGAAGTACACACTGATGCCAGCCAAGTCGGCCTAGGAGCTGTGTTAGTGCAGCGTGATCCAGATGGCGTGGAACACGTAGTCGCTTATGCTAGCCGAAAACTTTCAGACACCGAGAGCCACTATCACTCCAACGAGCCTGAATGTCTTGCAGTGGTATGGAGCGTCGATGATAAGTTTCGACATTATCTTTTCGGGCGTAAATTCACTGTTGTGACTGATAATGCTACTATAGCGCGGATGTTCTCTAAGCAGCAACTTAAGCACAAATTTGCCTGGTGGATAATCACGCTGCAAGAATACGATTTTGACGTGCGCCACCGCGCCGGGGGGCTAAACAACGTCGCCGATGCACTCTCACGGAACCCGCTTGACTGGGCGCAACAAACTAGGCAAACCCACATTTTTGTCACCCAGATGGATATATCCCGAGCCCAACAGGAGGACAAAGAATTGGCATCCATTATTGCATCTATCACTGACAAGGGAAATCACAGTACTTTTGTGATGCGCAATGCCGCATTGTACCGGCGTCACTGGCGAGTGGACCGATCCGAAGAACGTTACCTCCTGGTGGTCCTGAAATCCCACAAGTCAGAAATATTACGAGCCATTCACGACTCCCCAGAAGGCAGACACACCGGCCAACGAGCCACACTCCCGAAACTACAAGAACGTTTTTGGTGGCCGAAGATGCAAAGTAGCGTCCATTCTTATGTCGCCAGTTGCAAAATTTGCCAGCAGTTTGAGCGACTGCATGGGTGTCAACCTGGATTACTAACACCAATCCAGATACCCGAAACAATTTTCCACACGATTGGCATTGATTACATGGGACCTCTACACACCACGACTGCGGGAAATCGTTACGCCATTCTAGCAGTAGACTACCTGTTAAAATACGCGGAAGTGGAAGCCGTGCCATCTCTTGCATCCTCTTACCTAATCGACTTCCTCAAGCACCGATTTGAATGGAGACATGGCATACCAAAAAAGTTGATATCTGATCAGGCTACAACGTTTCGTAGCGGGGAACTGAAAAAGTACCTTTGCACGGCAGGCGTGCAGCACCACCTCGCATCCGCGTTTCATCCTCGAGAAAACGGCCTTACTGAGAGAACCAACCAGAGCATCCAGGCACGACTCGCTCCATATATGAAGGCAGGGAAAAGAGGAGAGGCCGACTGGGACGTCCATTTTCCGTCAGCCACTTTTCCGATTAACACCGCACTGCAGACGTCTACCGGGGAAACGCCCTACGAAATTGTTTATGGGAAACTACCACAGCTGAAAGCGGTCCTCAGTCTGGATGCTCCCATTATAATTTCACGTGCCAACGATCGCAAAGCGGCCTGTCAGAAGATCCGAACTGTGGCAATCAAGAAAGCCACCCACGCACAAGAAAATCAAAAGCGCCACTATGACGCCGTAGACCCGCTCCTGCTTACAACATCGGTGACGAGGTCTGGGTGCAAAGGGGCACCGGCAGACCTGGCAAGAAGCTACTCCCTAAGTTTGACGGGCCATTCATAATTACTCAGCGTGTAGGAGAAAATACGTGGCGTGTGAACACCTCAGATGCGAGCTTCACTCTCGATAAACGCAAAAAAAACAACTTTGCCGTGCATGTCGCGCTTGAAAAAAGCAGTCAGACCGCTGCAGGTGCAGTGAACTGTAATTTCTTTTTTTGTTGTTGTCACGTCCGCAGTGTGGCCGAATGTAACGAAGAGCGGCGCGGCAGCTGTGGGCCATGGGCGTGGAAGTGAGGAAGAAGAGGCATAATAGAACAGCGTGCCCGACAAACGGGTGTTGTGTCTGTCTCGCTTATTACAATATATATAAATTGTGGAAATTCGTCATGCGCTTATTTTCATATACGCATTATCATAATCATCATCATCTGCCTGGGTCTCTGTCCTTATCTTCACTGGGTGTCACCACAATCACCATCGTGTGTGTGCACGCTCGGTCTCAGACTGCCCGTTCACTGCTGAGCTCTTGGGCTGAATAAACGTTGTGTCAGCCCAGACGTCATACGTGGTGAACGTGGATTTTCGGTCCTCGGTCATCTCCCACTTCGCTCAACTCCCTGATGCTGCGTTCAGGCCGTCGATTGCCCCCACTGCCTGGCAGCATGTCACAGAACGAGCCTGCCGGCGCTGCTGCCATCGCTGCTGCCATCTCTCCCCCGCCGTCTTCAGCCGCGCCTCCTGTTTACGTACACAGCCACTAGCGTGATTCCCTTCTCTTCGCCGGACTTCGCGGGGAAGACATGAAGGACTGGCTCGATGAGTACAGCCGCGTGAGTGTTGCTTATTACTGGGACGACAGCGCCAAGCTCCGTTACGTCTCTTTCTACTTCACCGGTGTGGCGAAGACATGGCATTTCAACCACGTAATTGACATAACCGACTGTGCGACCTTCCAGCACCAGTTGCGACATGTCTTTGGGACACCGGCCAATCGTTCCGCTGTCACAAAGTGGACTCTCGATACTCGCCGTCAACATCCCGGCGAATGTTGCACTTGCTACGTTGAGGATGTCCTTTCACTGTGCCGGCGTGTCAATTCATCTATGCCAGAATCGGACAAAGTACGCCATATCTTGAAAGGCATTGGACCGGTTGCTTTTAATGCCCTCGCTGCGCAAAATCCTGCTACCATCGCTGACGTAGTAGCGACGAGCCAGTGCCTTGATTCGCTGGAATCCGTTCGTGTCCAAACGAACATCGGCGACCACCACTCCACGTCCCAAGGCCATCTGCGTGACCTCATACGGGACATTATACGAGAAGAATAACGGTCTATGAACTTCACACCTCTTTCACCGCGTTCAACACAGTCTTTGGAAGTTTCTTTGCATTACCTCATTAGGGATGAACTTACATCCCGGACCGGCCCTGATCTCGTACAACCACCTGTTTCTCGCACCATAACAACCTACTCTCAAGTCGCTGCCGTGTCTTCGAGCAACGTACACGTGACACTACCGCAACCATCCTACGCGTCGGTCGCTGCCGCTCCCCCGGTCAACTACTGTTCGATGCACCTGACCCTTTTTCGGCCCACATGAGCGCGCTATCTCCAGGTGCCCCTAACGCCTTCTACTCCCCACCCTGGCGCTCATCCCGCCTTGTCTGCTATTACTGTGGGTATCGCGGCCATATTTCTCGTTTCTGCCGCAAGTGCCAGCAAGACGAGCGCCGCGGTTACTACATGCGTGAACGAGATGTGTACTATCAAGGTCAACGCCATTTATCACCTCCACACCAGTCTCCCTGTCCGCCCACATCGAGTGCACCTCGCAACAGCCGGAACTCCAGATGCCGTTCACCATCACTATTTCGCCGCTCCTTCTCCCCACTTCGGCTTGCCTCATTCGTCACTGCCAGTCATTCGGAAAACTAAGTGATGCAGTTTCTGGAGGGGAGGGGACTGCATTCCAAAGTAGGACTCATATTCCTCCACCAGGCCCATGCAACATGATTTCGGTGGTAGTGTAAGGAGTGTACGCGGATGCTCTAGTGGACCGTGTGCGGTATTTTCTGTTATGCGTGTTGATTTAGGCCAACGTCTGAAAATGTGATGAACAATTACGATGGACCCATGTTGGTTGCTACCCAGGGGCTTAGCATTCGCCCTTCCGCTTTCTGTGCAGCCCGCATTTTTATTTATGGTTTCCGATCCACATTCAGTTCGCCATCCTGACTGGCTGCTCTCATCAATTATTTTAGGGTGGGATTTTCTTTCATCTGCATCCGCGGATATTTGCTGTGGCCAACGTGTAGTCCACCTCACCAACACGGACTGCACGCTCAACGACAACCCCAAGAGGTCACTTCGTTTGAGAGCCGCGGAAGATCCTGAATTAACACCAGGTCGAGAGCGAATCGTAACGATTACCTCCAAGAACATCGACAATGGCGACGTCTTGGTTTCACCATCATTTAGGTGCGTCGGTAGAGGCATCATTCTCGCTTCCGGTGTGGTTTGGTTTCTCAATGGTTCCGCACTTGTTGCCGCTGTGAATACAACATCCGAAAAATTCTACTGTCTCAGAACACCACGGTGACCTGCGTGACGAATCCCGAGCCTGCGTCCATCGTGCCACTTCATGCCGTCTCCTCCAACGACAGCCCTAGTGGTGAGCCTGCTACTTCCACCTTTAGTGAAGTCATTAGCGACGACTTGACACCATCACAGACGCAACAGCTGTTTGCTTTGTTAAAGAAACACGCAAGTTTCTTCGATGTTTATTCCTCGACGTTGGGCCGCACTACTACTACAACGCATTGAATCCACACAGTAGGAACATCTGTTGTACGCCGCCGGCCCTACAGCGTGTGTCCTGCTGAGAGAAAAATCTTCGAAGAAAACGTAGCTGACATGCTCAAACGAGAGGTAATTCGCCCCTCATCTAGCCCTTGGTCGTCGCCTGTGACACTGGTTGGTAAGAAGGATGGCTCCGTGTGCTTTTGCGTCAATTACAGGGCGCTCAACAAAATCACTCGGAAGGATCTGTACCCAATGCCTCACATTGACGACGTCCTGGATTCTCTACAAAGCGCGAAATACCTTTCCATCCTCGACCTGCGTTCCGGATACTGGCAAATTCCTATGCACGAAGAGGATAAAGAGAAAAGGGCATTCGCAACCCCTGACGGGCTATACGAATTTAACGTTATGCTTTTCGGGCTGTACAACGCGCCCGCTACAAATGTAGCTTGCGCGATCATGTGCTAAAATTAGCACATGATCGATACCGTGCTGTGCGGTCTGAAATGGAAGACCTGCCTCTGCTACTTGGACGACATCGTCATTTTTTGTCAACATTTCTTCAGCAGCTACTACGTTTGGAAGACGTTCTGACATATCTTGCCGCCACTCTTCTCCAACTAAAAAAATGCCGTTTTGCCACAAAAGCTATAAGGTTTTGGGCCACGTTGTGACCAAAGAAAGAATTCGGCTGGATCCGGATCAAATTGATGCGATTCTTCGCTTTCCGCACCCCGAAAGGCCGAAAGAGTTGCGAAGTTTTCTTGGTCTCGCCTCCAATTTTCGCCGTTTTATACGCAACTTCGCATCAATAGCGGCTCCACTGCACCAGCTTCTTACTTCCTACGTGCCCTTTGTGTGGTCAGAAAAATGTCTAACAGCATTCGACCTTTTAAAGGGTGCCCTCACGTCCGAACATGTACTCCACCACTCTGATGAGGCTGCACCGACCATTCTACATACGGACACTAGCGGCCGTGGTATAAGTGCTGTTCTGCTCCAACGTGACACCTGTTCTCAAGAGATTTTGATTGATTGATATGTGTGGCGTAAAGTCCAAAAAACACCGTATGATTATGAGAGATACCGTAGTGGAGGGCTCCAAAAATTTCGACCACCTAGGGTTATTTACCGTGCCCAGAAATCTGAGCACATGGGCATACATTTCCGCCTCCACCGGAAATGAAGCCGCCACCACCGGGATTCAATCCCGTGACCTGCGGGAGAGCAGCCGATTACCTTAGCCAATAGACCACCGCGTCGGGGCTGTTCACAAGAGAGAGTAGTTGCATATGCCAGTAGAGTTCTAACTGCGACCGAGAAGAACTATACCATAACTGAGCAGGAGTGCTTGGCTGTGTTCTGGTCAATGCGAAAGTTCCGTCCGTTTCTCCACGGCCGTATTTTTATGATTGTTAAGGACCACCACGCCCTATGCTGGCTTTCCACGCTGAAGAACTTGTCTGGACACTTGGGTCGTTGGATCCTACGTTTACAGGAGTATGACTTCGATATCACTTACACGTCAGATAGCACCAAGACGCCGACGCCCTTTCGCGCTGGCCGCTACCAAATACCCAGCTCATCAAAATTATCATCATCAGCCTGACTACGTTCACTGCAGGACAAAAGCCTCTCCCTTGTTCCGCCAGCTAATCCGCTCCAGAGTCTGGCCTTCATCAGGAGTCACATGACTCCTGATGAAGGCCAGACTCTGGCCGAAACTGTCGAATTAAACACTTCCGTTGTTACCGTTCTCTTGGAGGATCTACTTGACATATATATATCTATATATATATATATATCTTGTCTTGTGGTTTCTGGTGTTGCGCTGTAAATAAGTTCACGACTAAGTCCTTGCCTTGGTCTTCCACGCCTTGTTTGTAGAGCCCCGTACTCCGGTGGTAGGCCTTGCTGCCGGCGGCTTGTTCGCCACTCCTGGTTGGCATCAGCGTCTTCTCGTCGACGAGGGCTAAGTTCACAGCTTGACGGGGACGTCCGGTACATGAACAAAGCAGTACCTCCACCAGATATGACCGAGTTGTGACGTGGCTGAAGGTGGGAGAGTGGGTGGTCAGGTCATAGTGTTTATTTGGGTGAACCTGGGTGCGGTAAGTGGAATGTGAGGTTACAGTAGCACACTTGCACTGATGGCGGCCAATTCAGCGTCGGCCGTCAATCAACTGACAAGCGGCGAAACGTGTCGGCATTTATACACTCGCCATCGAACATTCTAGCCTTATCGCTAGTGGCAACGTAGGTTCTAGAATAATCTGAAATTCTCACGAAACGGGCGTAATCTCAACAAAAATGATCTTCTGCAGTGCGGAAGCTTCTTAAACACTGCAGGCGCAATTCACGCTGAGAATTACTTACAGCGTGACGGGTTGATAAAAACTTGAGGAAGGAACGTGGCTACATAAGTGTGACAGACACTGTAGTGAAGGGCTCCAGAAATTTCTATCACCTAGGGTTCTTTAACGTGAACCCTAATCTGTGGACATGGTTCTGCAGCATTTTCGCTTCCATCGAAAATGCAACTGCCACTGCGGGGATTTCTTCCTGTGACCTGCGGGAGAGTACCCTAATTCCTCAGCCAGTAGACCACCAGGGCTGGGACTGCAGAAGACATTGCTTTGCAAGAGCGAAAATGCCTCTCATGCACTTACATCAATTCCGCTTCAAAGCTGTTGACGTGTAAAAAAGTTTTTTTCACTCTTTTTTTTTCTCGGAATGGCTGTCGAAGTTTTGTCACTAGTGTTGTGGGGGTAACTCCCCCACTCCCCGATAATATTCAATTTGGAGACTGTAACTTCGACCCCTCTGCACGCAATTATAAAAATAAAAGCACGCACGAACACACATAGAATATGGTTTAATCACCCCCTCTTGCGAAATAAATTTCTCGCTACGGTACGGGTTAAAGGGACTAAAAGCTTTGGCTCAAACATTTGTTGATATTTCAGTACATCATCCAGCAGGTAACCTGCTTACCTGTCAGGCTTGAAATGGACAAAATCTGATAAAGAAACACTTGAACAGGCGTTCGAGGCATGGTAACCAACCGACGCGGTGAGCCTGTGGCGGGTGCACTGCTCGCCATCAACAACCGGACCATCGGGTTCCGCAGCAACCAGTTCGGCGAGTTCTGGAGGATGCTGCTTCCTGGATTCTACATGCTCTTGGTGAGTATACCGACTGAACTGCCTGTCGCTCAGCTCCTTTACAGCGAAAAATTTGTTTGTGACTTTTTTTTACAGGGATCTGTAGCTTTGGGTGTGGTAATGCCGAAATTGAATCATAAGTGCTCTAAAACAACGTCGTTAATTCAGAACGACTTTGCGTCTGTCTGTTCAAAACTTTCGCCTATATACCATTAGGGTTACTGTATATGCTACCTTCAGGTAGCAGATTTGCGCATAACTTCCTCTTCCACCGCTCGCACTGCTATTCGGTGCAATTGGTGACAAAGTGATATGAGATATCTTAAATCACGTGGCGAAGCCAACTTTACTTGCACGATGGGGCGGCGCCCACATGTTCTTTGCCCGCGTCGACTTCAGCCTCATCGTTACCGCTAGAAGAGGTTTTTAGCTCGTACGCACAATACTTCACATTATTGTATCACCAAATGTAATCTGCGCATGCGCAGGTCTGTACAGAACGCATACCTTTACGGAATGTAATCTACCCGCCGTTTAGGTTTTACATTTGCAGCGCTATCTCGCAAATCCGCCTTCGTTCCTAGGAACTCGCGATATCCGTTTTGCGGACATTCCAGACATCGAGTCGAAATAAGCTGAAGTGTGAGCGCCAATAACGATTACATTGTTTTAGCCGGATTATCAAAGCTAGAATTACCAGATCAATGAAACCGCAAGCATGTGAGCCCCAACAAACTGAATGAGTGGTACCATCTAGCGTATTCAAAAAGAGCCAGGCAATCACAAACATGGCCTCTGAGATGGCAAGAGCGCGGCGTGTTTCTCTCCAGCCGGTCCAATCAATGCACTTCCCAGCAAAACGACCAATATCGCCTTGCGCGCCCAGCTACCGCGAGAGTGCGCATATTCCGGTGGTGTTGAAGACCGCGGCAAAAAGCAGAGCGCACGGAGTTCCGAAGTGCATGTGGTTCTTAAATGAATTCGCATTTCTTAGTAATGTCAGGCACCATTCGGTGTACGCGTGCTGGAAAGTGTTATCTCCGTTCTCACTCCCTTTCCCATATCAACATCTGTGGGAGTGCGCGCTTACCTTCAACCCCATCAAGCGGAGCAGGATGTGCGGGTGGAGTAGCAGAGATTGAGTGTAGAGGAGCGCGCTCTGGCATGTGAAAGCGCTCTCATAGCGGGAGCTTGGCGAAGCGCCAGCGTGTGTGGAGTGTACAATAAGGCAACATTACTAGAATAAACTCAGTTTCAAAGCTCCGTATCTAAGCCAGCGGACTAGGATGGGCCGAACCGCGTTCTAGAGAGCTAGCGACGCTGAAGTCAGATGTTGCGCTACTCTCGACGCATTTTCTGCTATGGCGGCGTACCACGGTGGCCCACCGTGCTTTTGCGCAAGGCACTTTTCTGGTTCTAATATTCTGGAACTTGACCACTCATTGTGCTTCTGGTGGAAATTATCATGTCGCATTTTTGGACTGTTTATGTGGATACGCGCAAAATAGCCTCTACAGATTAGTCTGGACACGTCACCTATTGCAAGTTGGCTAAGAATTGATGTTCTGCCTATATTACAGCTGTCTACTTTCCTGGCCACAGTGCGATGGCGTAGTGGCTAGAGTATCCGCCTCGCATGCAAAAGGTCCGTGGTTCAAATACCAGTGCCGCACAGCTCCCAACCAGATAAAAAATCCGCGTTGTGATGGAACTGCATTAAGTGGCCCGGGGATGCAGCCTCAACGGTAACACACTCCCTCACCAGAGAAGGATTGGCCACCCTGGTGCAGTATCTGGCCACTACCTCCTACATGCATACGTCAAATAACTCACGGCCCTCAGTCCTCAGCAGCTGCGAAGCAACTGACCGCTGCGGCGGTCAGATCTGCAACGCATCAGAAAGTGCTTAGAATCTCGGGATACGGACAGGCCGCCATCGAAACCTAAACTTGGCAGTGTTTAACGCTGGAACCTTATCTAGTGAGGGAAGTCTAGCTGTACTATCGCAGGAGCCAGAGGGTGTTAAATGGAATATAATAGGGCTCAGTGAGGTTAGGAGGACAGATGAAGCCTATACGGTGCTACAGAATGGGCATTGGGACTTGGCTGACAAAAGAGAACTGAGAGTCGGGTTTCTAATTTACAGAAACATAGCTGGCAACATAGAGGAACACTATAGCTATAATAAAAGGGTGGCCGGTATTGTAAATAAACTGAATAAGAAATACAAGATAAAGGTGGTAGAGGCTTAAGCGCCTACATCCAGCCATGATGACGCTTCCATTGAAAGGTCTATAAAAACGTGGAATCGGCAATCAGTAAGGTAAAAACACTGTATACTATTCTGATGGGAGACGCCAATGCAAAGGTAGGGAAGAAGCAGGCTGGAGACCAGGCAGTAGGAGATTATGGCATATGTACTAGAAACACAGAGGAGACCTACTAGTAGAATTCGCACAACGCAATTTTTTACGGATGTTGAATAACTTCTAGCAAAAACTAGGAAACCGAAAGTGGACATGGAGGAGCCCTAATGGCGAGAATAAGAACAAAATATACTTTATAGTAGACGAAAAAAGTGCTAAACAGCGCAAACTACTGGGGTGTGGGGGGGGGGGGGGGGTAGAAGAGATGAGAACAGAGCGCTGAACTAACAACCAAAGTTTATTGCAATCCAACTGCAATATATAGGAAAACAGAATATGCGCAAAAACACCCAACATCAGCAAAATCGGACATACATGTGCCGAACGACCTACTTTATAATGAGTGCACACCCAGGCATCGTGCAGGATATGGAAGTGCTTGGCAAGGTACGATGCAGTGAGCATACAATGGTGCGGTCTCGAAATCGCCTTGACTTGAAAAAGGAACGACAGAAACTGATACGCAAGAAGCCAATTATTTAGCTAGCACTGAGAGGGAAAGTACAGGAATTCAGAGTATCGCTTCAGAACAGGTACTTGGCTCTTAGTGAGGAAACCAACCTTAGCGTACATACAATGAATGATAATCTGACGAGTATCGTTACGGAGTGTGCAGTGGAAGCTGGAGGCAAGGTAATTAGACAGGATACTGGCAAGCTTTCCCAGAAAATGAAGAATCTCATTAGGAATTGTCAAACCAAGAAATTCTCAAGTACAACGGACAAAATAGAACTGGCAGAGCTTTAGACGTTCATTATTAGGCCTAAGCTATGCGATGTAAGAAGGTATAACATGGAGAAAATTGAGCCCGCTCTGAAAAACGGAGGAAGCGTCAAGGCAGTGATGAGGAAACTTGGGATAGGTGAAAATCGGATGTATGCACTAAGGGACAAAGAAGGCAATATAACTATCAATATGGATAGAGTAGTTGAAATAGCGGAGGAGATTTACAGAGATTTGTACAGTAGCCGGGACCACCACGACCTTAATACTATAGGCACTAGCAGTGACATAGATGACACCCCACCAGTAATGATAGAAGCAGTCAGAAAAGCCTTGGAGAGCATGTAAAGAGGTAAAGCTGCTGGTGAAGATCAGGTAATATCAGATCTGCTGAAAGATGGAGGACAGATTGTGTTAAAAAACTAGCCACCCTGTTTACGAGGTGTCTCCTGACGAGAAGAGTCCCATAGTCTTGGAAGAATGCTTACACATCTTCATACATAAAAAAGGAGATGACAGAACTTGAAGAATTACAGGTCGATCAGCTTGCTCTTTGTAGTCTACAAGTTGTTTACAAAGGTAATTGCTATCAGAGTAAAGAAAACATCGGAATTCAATCAACCAAAGAAACAAGGAGGATTTCGAACAGGCTACTCAACAATCGACCACATTCATACTATCTATCATGTAATAGAGAAATGCTCAGAATATAACCAACCACCATACATAGCCTTCATAGATTACGAGAAGGTGTTTTATTTTGTAGAAATATCAGACGTCATGCAGACACTGCGTAATCAGGGCATCGATGAAGTATATATAAACGTCCTGCAAGAAATCTACAGGGGATCAACTGCTATCATAGTGCTTCATAGGGAAAGCAACAGAATACCAGTCAAGAATGGTGTAAGGCAGGGTGACACAATCTCCCCAATGCTATTTACCGCGTGCTTACAGGAGGTTTTCAGAAGCTTAGAATGGGAACATTTAGGGGTGAGAGCTAATGGAGTGCACCTTAATAACCTATGCTTCGCCGATAAAATTGCATTGCTGAGTAACTCAGGGGACGAATTGCAAGTCATGATTACGGAGTTAGACCAGGAGAGCAGAAAGGTGGATCTTAAAATTAATCTGCAGAAAACTAAAGTAATTTACAACCACCTCGGTAGAGAGCAGTGCTTCGAGATAGGTAATGGTGCACTTCAAATTGTGAAAAACGATGTCTACTTAGGGCAGGTAAGAACCGCTGAGCCGAACCATGAGATTTAATTAACTAGAAGAATAAGAATGGGGTGGAGCACAATTGGCAAGCACTCTCATGTTATGACATATAGATTGCCACTATCCTTCATGAGGAAGGTACATAACAGCTTTATCTTGCTGGTACTTAGCTACAGAGCAGCAACCTAGAGACTAACAAATAGGATACCGCTTAAATTGAGGACGACGCAGCGAGAAATGAAAAGAAAATGGTAGGTATAACCTTAAGGGACAAGAAGAGAGCAGAGTAGATTAGGGAAGAAACGGGGGTTAAGGATATCAAAGTTCAAATGAAGAAGAGGAAATGAACATGGTCCGGGCATGTAGCACGTAGACAGAATAACCGCTGGTCATTAAGGGTAACTAACTGGTTGATCAGAGAAGGCAAACGGTTTAGGGGGAGACAGAAGGTTAGGTGGGTACATGAGATTAAGAAGTTTGCGGGTATGAACTGGCAGCGGCAAGCACAGGGCCGGGATAAATGGCGGAACATGGGAGAGGCCTTTCTCCTGCAGTGTACGTACTCAGGCTGAAGATGATGATGATGATTATGATGACGACATTGCGTATAACCTCAAAGTATGTTGTGTTCTAGGTGAAAGAGCATTTGCAGCGCCTGTTTTATGACTACAGCTACCATTTTAACCAGAGCCGTCTTCTCTAGACAAAAACAGCCTAAAACGTCTGTATGTTCGCAGATGATATCGCAATTTATCGTACCATTACTAACGTTTTTAATAACGAATCTTTTTAAAATGACTTGCGAAGTGTGCAAGAATGGTGCAAGCTATGGCTAAAGGAACTAAACCCTAATAAATGCAAGACTGTCTCTTTCCACCGCCATAAATATCTACTTATTTTTTCTTACCGAATCGCTTGCGCTAACCTTGAACCAGTTCCTTCCTACAAATATCTTGGAGTAACCCTTTGCATTGATATAACCTGGGAAACTGCCGACGATTGCGTCCTTTATCGCCGAATAACCACCCCTGACGACCACGAAATTCTACAAAATGACCTATCCTTAATTGAAAACTGGTGTTCACTCTGGATGATGCAGACCAATCTTTCCAAATGCAAAGTCATGCGCGTATCTCGCAAACAGTCTAACTCGGAACACGTCTACAATTTAAGCTCAACGACCTTGGCGTATAGTGATAGTCACCGATACCTTGGCGTGCTTATTTCTAACACTCTCACGTGGTCGGATCACATCACACACTTAGTTGCTGACGCATCAAAGAAGCTTGGTTACATCCGAAGAACGTTATGCCTATCACCTCCTACAGTCCGTAAAATTGCGTACGTAACCTTCGTTCGTTCGAAGTTCGAATACACGTCGTCCATTTGGAGCCCTCAACAAACCTATCTGATTAATCTGTTGGAATCCGTTCAGAATAGGGCTGCCCGGTTCATTATGTCCAATTACAATCACTCATCAAGTATCACTTTTATAAAGGAGTCTTTAGACTTGCAGAATCTAGCTGACAGACGTATACTTTCTCGACTTTGTTTATTTCACAAATTATACTATTATTTTCCTCACTTGCATGGTTCTCTCTTGCTTTCTCGCGCCCGCTATTCTCGCCGGCTATTTAATACCAGAAGCCTCCTACGTCTTTTCGGTACGACCGTTGCATTCAATAAGTCATTTCTTCCTGTCGCCATCGAGGAATGGAATAACTTACCGGAAGCCATCGTCTCAGAGCGTGACTCGTGCGCATTCAAACAACTACTAACAGCTCACTTAAACTTGGAAGCCCATTAAAACTCTACCACTATCACTGTATTTTGCGCTCTTGTATGTGTAAATTTTGTGCGCGCATGTTTTTATACTTGTATAAGTACATTTTCTGTGCGTGTGTTCTCGGATCCTGCAAAAGTATTGCTCGTGTGTTTGTACAACTTTCTATTTTTTTCTTTGTTTTTGTATTTAGAAAAATGTCCACCCCCTTATGTAATGCCCCTAAGGAGCTCCTAAGGGTCAAATAAATGATGATGATGATGATGATGATGAACTCCCATTACGAACATCATTTCATTTGCCAATAAACCCTCGGGATTTATACCCCTCAAAATGTAAAGCTACTCGCCTATAATAATAATAATAATAATAATAATAATAATAATAATAATAATAATAATAATAATAATAATAATAATAATAATAATAATAATGTATAAATAATAATAAGAAGAATAATAATATAATAATAGTTTATTTCTGCCTAAGAAAAGACATTGACAGAGAAGCTGCAGAAAAAGCTGTAGTAGACAGCTTGACCGAGGCACAGTCCCTAAATACAAGGCAACAGCAAAGGCACTTGAATATTCAGTTGAAAGCGTACATAGAACATCATGTTACAAAGTATACATAGCATACATAAACTCCATGTGAACACTGCACATCAAAACACACAAGAAATGAACAAAGTCTTGTCTACACTTTCTACACACAGCATCAATTCCCCAATTGCTTCTTCAATTTAATAGTAATTATATTAATTCTAATAATGAAAATAACGCATTTTGAAGACCATTTTGTATCAAATATGAGCACAAATAAAATACATATACAAATCCATTTTGACATCCATTTCGGATTTTAACAAACCGAAATTATATGCGGGGGTACATCCTTATACATAGAACGAGGCTTTTTAAAGGTGCAGGTAAACAGGTCAATGTTTGCAGATGTGTATGCGTTTAGAAGGGAGGGAAGTGTATGGTGGAGGCGCTCTTTCCCGGTATTTATGCGTGCTGTTGGCACCAATCAGCTTTCGGGTTGCCTAAAAGGCCAACTCGTTTTCTTTTCTTCCAATTTGGCGAGATGTCGGATGTAGTTTATATTACATTTTGTTTCTATTTTTATCAGTCTCTC
Source organism: Rhipicephalus microplus (assembly GCF_043290135.1). Taxonomy (NCBI): domain Eukaryota; kingdom Metazoa; phylum Arthropoda; class Arachnida; order Ixodida; family Ixodidae; genus Rhipicephalus; species Rhipicephalus microplus. The sequence goes on from NW_027464586.1 coordinate 23,110,594, forward strand.
ATCAGGTCAAAATTAGGATATGCATCCCCAATTTGGAACCCTCATGAACAATCTCTCATCAATGAACTCGAGCCACTTCAAAATCGAGCTACAAGGTTTGTTCACTCCCAGTACTCTATTGAAATCGGCATATCGGCACTGAAAACAGAATACAGTTTATCATTGCTCCCACCTCGTCTCCGCACTGCTAGCATTTGTCTTTTTCACAAGTTTTTTTACAGCTACCGCACTAAGCCACCGTACATTCTCCCCCAACACGCATCTCCAGTCACACCGGCCATCCGCAACAAGTTGCTCGCCCACGTTCCCGCACCGTCACTTTTTCATCTTCATTCTTTTTTCGTGCAGCAACCTACTGGAACGGCCTTTCCAATGACATCACAGCCATTAGAGCCCCTTCCACATTTTTTACCACTTTAGCATATCACTCTGCAATGTATTAAAATATACCTTTTGTTTTTAATGTATGTACCCACCCCTTATGTAATACCCCTTCAATGGGGTCTTTAAATAATAAAAATGAAATGAAATGAGATGAAATAAAGCCTCAATGAAGTTGAATAACTAGCATACGAAAGTGCTCTAGGAGAACAGTACTGATGTTCTGTACTACTTACAAAAAAGGTGCTCTCGAAAAACAGTACCAATGATTTACACTGTTCACAAGACCAGTCTTCGTGACGGCTATCAATCGCGAGTGAAGTGGGAAATGCTACAGTAGCTTCAACTTCTTTTTCGCAATTTCCACGATTTCAGAATGCTCTTGGTTGGTTTTCTTGCAAAAAGAAAACGAAAGGATATTCTCATTACAATATCAACTATTACCACTCTTGCCATCATGTTCTCATTACAAGTGGTAGAACGCAAGAATAAAACGCAGTGCAAACCACTCCAACTTTTCGAGCACAATCCGAAAAAGGTTCCAACCGTGGGGTTTTCATGAAATGCCTCTAAACACCTTTTTCAATAGCTTTTAACGGAAAAGCAGCGCCGCGTAAGGGGTGAACAAGTAAGGGTAAGATGCCTTCTTGAAAACGTCTAATCTGAGTGAGTGCACCTTCATGTGGTTTGTGCGTGGCTGCCCCAGGAGTACTTGCGGGCGGTACTGGGCACTCTTTGCACGTTGTCACCTATCCAAATTTCGGCGAACGTACACACAAATATAGTAAACTCACAGTGTGTTACTGGTCACTACGCTGCACTAAGAAGTAGTGAAACAGATATGTGCCACACCCTGTTACTTGCTACAAGATTGCAAAATAATAACGCTGGTATTGCGCAAATTATCTGCTGCTGTGATATGAGGCAAATGCAACTAGACATAAAGACTGGTAAAATATGACAACTTATATATGATTGTGTTGGTTCGTAAATGAAATATACATTAAAGTAAAAATATCCACTGCTCTAAAGGCAGCGCGACAGTTGACAGCTTATCGAATGTCTCTGTGATCCAACTCTCTAAGTATCGAGAGTGTTGCTCGTCCTGTGCCTTTCATTTTGCTGTTCTATTTCTGGCGGCTCCACGAAACTGGGAACTAGGCATCCGATGGCCGCAATACATTTAAGGGGCGGGGAGGTCAGTGCCTTGGTTATGATTATTTTGGCTTCGATATATGATGGAATAGCTGAGAACAAGCGCAGAAGGGTGCAGGGCGCGAGCTCCCACTTTTCTGGTGAGATCAAAAGTTCTTGAACGAAAAATCATGACTGTATAGGGCGTTACATTGTCGTCATCCACCAGTTCAACTTCGTTGACATTGTTTTTGACAGTGAGCTTTCATCTTTGCGACGCAAACATTGCCCCAGCCTTTTGAATTGGGTCGAATTTATTTAGAGATCTGTCATGATAAACATTATTTGATTTATACTCCAATAAATAACAAACTATGACATGGAAATTATTCACTTCACCATGGCGGATTTTAAAAATTGGCAGATCCCACGTATGATGATCAGTGGAGTTGTGTGCTGCAAGGACCATGGGTGGCCAAACAGTGCCATGTCTATTATGTGATCTGAGTGATGACCAACGACTGCGATAACAGGGTGTATTTGGGCTATGTAAAGGCCTAAAATCACGCGCTGAATGACAGCGTAAAAGTTGTGTATAGATATAAAACTAGGACAGTGACACGAGACGTGATGCATGGGTGTCAAATAAATTACAAATAACCATTCCATCTACTCGAGAGAAATTGAAAAAAAAGCTGCAATGCATCATCAGAGCCTTTGAGACCAAAGGCTTAGTAGCAGGTGCTTCTGCATGAGGCTGTCGCAGCGACAACCTCTGCTGAGAGGCCATCCTACGGATATGCTCGGTATATAATGCGAAAGCTATGAATGCTCATTAAAAACGTGAAAAATGACTCAAATATAAATATTGCTTCATTAACTATGAACATTCAAGAATAAAGAGGAATTTGTTGGTGGTAAGATAGCTAAAAGTGCTCTTTTCTTATGGATTCTATTCACTGCACCGAATGGAGGTGTGCATGACCGTGAGTGGTACACCACACTTATCACACAAAAGTGGGTCACCACCAGACAAAATCAATGAGTGCGTACTGTCTGTGTGCCCTATTCTTAATCTCATAGGTGTTGCTTCTGTGTGGCGTGATTTTGATAGTCGCCGCCAGTTCGCGAGATTTGATTTTATGAGAAGAAGTTTATTCTGTGTTTGCCTGTCCCATGATCGCATGTAATGGTCCCTTACCTTTAGTTTGAGATATGGTTTCAGGCTCAGTACAGGGACAGCTTTGTCTGTATGGGCAGCACTTCCATGAGGAAATGCAGCAACCTTCTCCGCCAACACGCTTCTGTGGATCTCGCAGCGCCCAGGCACCCAGTAAACTGACATGCTGCCTGAACGTGTAAAGTTCCCATAGAATTGTGAATAGGGAGAGTAGGATAGAATTGTTGTGTTTTTCTATTGTTTTAGAGCTTTTACCACGCTCAGGGAATCAGTGTATATTACTGCCTTCTGTAGTTAAAGTTGCATAACGGGTTTTTATGTCCGCGAGTATCACATCAGCTTCTGCTGTAAAATGCATGCGTAAGTGTGCAGAATGCCGAAATGTGAAAAAAACGGGTTGACTGCTGCGTACGACACAGAAGTGAGATTTCAAAGTATCTGTAAAAATATCAAGACAGCTGTACTTGTGCACCTGTTCAAAGAGGTACGTGAATAAGGCTAGAGGGGCATGTTTCGTAACTTTCACGAAGGACACATGGCAGTCAGTGCACTGCCACTGCCACGGTGCTATATTTGCTGCGGGGGCTGCCAAATAGTGAATAGGAGCCGCCTGTAATAAATGGACAAAATTTGTGGGGTAAATTTATTTACTTATTTATTTATTTTTCAATACTGTTGCCGAAGGCCGTTACAGGGTGGTTGCGTTACAAAATATGCAATAAAAGGGAAAAATGCAGTCGCAATCGAGGACAGACTAAAGGTACAGTATACGCAAAAACACAATGCAGTAGTACACGGTATACAATGATAGAAAAGGTACAATGCAAGCAAGAAGAGCTATAGACAGTAGTAAATCATGGTACAAACAATTTTTTCGCGGTCTCTGAAGTAATCAGCTCTTATACAACAAGAAACGACAGTTTGCATTAGGTAAATTGAATCCGCAGTCTATAGGCTATGCGTCTGCAGTTGAAGTGAAAAGTTTAGTTATCCCAGTTTCAAGTTTGCTTACATTGTCTACTGTCAGTAGTTGATGTGGCAATGTGTTCCACTCCTCGATTGCTCTGGGGAAAAACGAGTATTTATGTGAATCGATTTGTGCTGGAATTGGTAGAATATGTTCTTGATGGCTGCTTCTGACTGTTCGGGACACTCGCTGTTTTATACATTTTTGGGCATGTGTGTGTTACAAAATATATTTTCGGGCAATGTGTGTGTGTGACAAGTTTTAGTGAAATTTCGAGGTGTTTGGACAATGGTGACAAAAAAACGAGCGAGCGACAGGTGGCAGGTGCGGCGGAGGCACAAAAGAAAAAAGAAAAAAATTGGCCCGAATCTACACGTTACACAGTAAATGTCGTCGAAAGAGGATGGTCTTGCGTCTGAAGAGAATGAACAATTTGATGTTCTGCGCAAGAAAATCGGTGAATGGTATTCAAAAGGCACTGCGTTAGAGTGCCTCGAGCGTGTAGTGGAGGCGAACAAGATCATCTAGGCACGTTTGACACGAGCGCCATCTGGCAGTTATCCTCGGAAACGAAGGCGTGCACGACCGCGGAGAAAGATACGAGCCAGTCTCGAAAGTGATAAGGTGTAGAATGTAAAGTGACGATCTGGTGCCACCACCGTGTCGTCGTAGCGAAGCGTTAGAAACACCGTCTGGGGCATCGCGTTGCACTGTCAGTGCAGCGCGATAAACGCTGAGCTACTTGTGTGTGCCTCTTCCAGTATAAAGGCAGACATACAAAACATAGCCGTGTTTTTATGGCACCTCAGATATGCGCAACATTTGCTTTTTTTTAATTGACAATCGCACAACTATGAACGCTAAAGCTTGAACAATATTGGTGGGCGCTGCGGATGGGGTTGGCCGTTTAGTTCCGTTTGAAGTATCAGTAGGATGGACAAACAGACAAATGTACAGACAGACAGACAGACAGACAGACCAAAATTTTTCTGTTGAATGTCCCCAAGAAAGAATCGTCTTTAAAAAGCCGCCCGCGCCCGACCTATCACGATGCACTGAAACGCGCTTATCTCCCGCGCGTACTTTGGCCCGCGACTGGAGTGGGGTGGGGGGGGGGATAGATGTTTGTGCGCGCGCGTTTATCTTTTGGTATGGAGAATCGCAGGCCTTGGACTTTCACCGGGACGATTGTGTTTAGTTGCTGGATGGGGTCAGCCGTTTGGTGCCGTTTGAGGTATCGGTAGGGCAGACAAACAGACAAATGTACAGACAGACAGACAGACAGACAGACAGACAGACAGACAGACAGACAGACAGACAGACAGACAGACCAAAACTTTTTCGTTGAAGGTCCCCAAGAAAGACTATCGTCTTTAAAAAGAGGCGTGCCGAACGAGCAGAGAGTCGAGCAGGATGTAGCCGAAAAACACGCCAGATCATGGTGCTGTCCTTGGAGGTTTCGTGGCCACGCTTACAGAGAACCCGGTGCTCGTCTGGTGGTCCTGACAGTGGCTCCATCTGGGACATGCTAGACAAGGGCGCCGTCCTTGAAGCTGCTCCTGTCTGTTTACTAGTGATCGAGGTCCGTGAGCCGAGGTACCTGTCCAGGGCAACCGACACTGGACAAGGCCCCTGCTACGTCGGCGTGCGGGACAGGGACGAAGAGTTTCTGAGCGCAGCCGCCACCTTGGACGGCCGAAGGCCGTGTACAAACGTTAGACCTGACGGAGATTTTGTCGCCTGCTGATACTTCACGCGGGACGTGCCATCTGCGTGCCTAAACTCGGTACCGACAAGGGACGTCGTTGTGCGTGGGCTGTTACCGCCTCGAGACGCTAGTTTGACTTGCGGTGAACTATCGTGGTGTCACGTAGACTGGACAGTTAGCCACTCGGGCTTTAGTTAGGTTATGTGTATTTATTTCTGTGCTTGTCTTCGCGATAGTCAATCGAGTCCCTTGTTCTGATAAATGTTTGAGATCTACTACTGCGTCATCTCTTATTGTTCGTTTTGTTGACCATGCACTGGCAAAGGTGACGAACCACCGCTGTCATTACACCCCCATTTTCTCATCTAGGCCCCTCAATTGTAGTGCGTAATGCTCTTGTAGCAAAGAACGGGTAGAAAAAAGGATTAAAGCGGATAAATTATTGAGTGTGGAGTGCAAAGGGTGTTCTTTGTTTGCGTTAACCTTCGTAAAATATACTATACTGAACAGCAATGTCAGTGGGAATGTGCCCTTAAAAGAAGAGGTCAACGTGTTGCCAATAAAGGTTTTGTTCGGGTGCATTTCTATGCGTTACTTCTCGATGTTCTACTCTGCCATCTGACGACTCTGTCACTTAAAACGCCTCTTGGCATTTGGTGGAGGTGCTGAGTATTTCCAGACCTGAAGCTCCGAAACCATACACTTCCCCCCGTGCCTACCATGCCTACCGTGCCTGAAAACTCTGGGCCGAGCAACCCTTTCCAAGCATCACCTGCGGTCTACTGTCCCGCAAGCGGTCTGCGGTCTTTTGTCCCGCAAGCGAAACCCTCTGATTTTCAGTGGAGCTGAAGATCAAGACGTCGACAACTGGTTGTCCTTGTACGACAAGGTTAGTGTGGACAATGGGTGGAATGAATGAGCAGATAAGCTCAGCTCCGCAACTTTCACCTCTCCAGAGTCGCCAATATATGCTTCAACAATCATGAGTCGAAGTTTTCTACCTGGGCGGCACTAAAGACTAGACTCCAAGATGTATTTGGACGCTCTGCCGTCCGCAAGCTTCGGGCAGAGCCGAAGCTTCACACCCGTGCCCAACAGAGAGGTGAAAATTTTACCAGGTACATTTAAGATGTAGTGGACCTTTGCTGTCACATTCATTCTAACTTGACCAAACAGCAGAACATAAAGAGCATAAGCAAGGGCTTAGAAGACAACGCCTTTCACATGCTCTTAGCGAAGAACCTTCAGACGGTGAACGAGGTACGAACTCTTTGTCAGAGGTATGAAGAACTACGTAAGCAACGCTTTTCTACGCACCGAGATCTCAGATCAAATAGTACGCTGCGCCACTGACTATCAGCTTCTGTGCTTCACCCTCCGACTTACTGCTCGACCAAGTTACGCAATTCGTTCGAAAACCAATCGCATGTCAGCATTCCCTCCTGCCAGTCACCCAAGGGTGCGAGTGGCTCTTGACTCCTGACATCCGGCAGGTCATACAGGAGCAAGTGGCAGACATCTTACATCTTACTCATCAACTGGCTCCCGTGACAGCTGCGCTAAGTTATGCTGCCGCCATTGCTCGGCCAAGATCAACCTTTCCGACAGTACCATACGCGCCTACGACCGCCTTTCCTTCTTGTACCCTCGGCAGCAAACTACACAACAAGAAGCCACCGTCCGCCATCGCAGCCTCCTTATCCTGCACGGCAATATTTCGCTTCACCTGCGACTCCGTTTTCAACTCGTGGCGCAGCCCTTACAGCCGGTTCATCTGTTTCTCATGCGGCTGCGCTGGTCGCGTAGCACTGTTTTGCCACCGCCGTTCATCGTATCCTCGACTGTGCGGCCAAAAAGCTCTGGTCCAGACTGTCTTCCGCTCTGATACTGGCACTCAGCACTTCAACGCTCCGTTTGCTGCTTCTAAAGCTTTCAGCACACAACGGTCTTAGTCCTCTCGTCGGCGCTCCCCGTCGCCACTAATCCACCGATGTGAAGCTCCCCAAAGGAAAACTGGCGAAAGCAGTTCCAGAGGTAGGAACTGCACTTTCATCGAAGTGCTCAAGACCTCACTCATTACCTGCGAATGTAATTGTAGTTTACGCTGATGATATTGCCGTTCATGTGCTGGTCGATACGGGAGCAGCGGGATCAGCGGTTTCCGACCAGCTTCCCCTTAAGTTCCGCAAATTCTTCATGCTGTTTTCAGCCCTCTCATAATGCACAGCCAGTGCCGAGCCGATTGACTTCTTGGGAAATTCAACTTTTCGTGTTTTTAGAGACGACATTCTTTACCACATTGAGTTCGTCTTTTCACCTTCATACTCTCATGCCATGATCTTCAGACCGGACTTTCTGTCATCACATCAAGCCGTTATCGATTGCGCCCACGAAGAACTTTCACTATCTCCATTTGGTGGCAACATTGCAGAAGGTTTCTCAGCCGCTTTTAGTTGAGCCGTTTCTAGTAGTCACGGACACTACCATTCCTCTTTTCTCATCCTCTTCTGTTCCCATCTCCTGCGATGCGTTTTCTGACAATACCGTTTTTTTTCACGCCGTCTAAGCTTGTTACTCACCGTCACCACTTGCTACTTCCTTTCGCCCACCTTACTATTCTGCAGGGTGTCAGCGCGCTTCATGTTTCCAACATGTTTTCGTGCCCAGTCAACCTGCACCATGATGAAAGCTTCGGACACGTTGATGACGCAAGTTTTGTCTATTATGCGCCTGATGACCCCACTTTTCTACAATTTACGCCGTGGACGTTGATGGTCTTCCTGCGCACCTGCCGTTTGACCTGCCGTTTTCTCGATTCATTGACCCCAACCTCACATCCAACCAGCACACTCAGTTGGTCGCACTCCTCGACTGCTTTCGTACGTCATTCGACCATTCACAAGCTCGCCTCGGCCACATTTCCACTGTTCTTCACCACATCAACACTGGAGACCACGCTCCATTGCACCTACGGCCATATCGTGTGTTGGCAACCGAACACTGAGTCATCGGCGAACACGTAAGGGAAATGCACAAACGAGGTGTTTTGCAACCATCGTGCAGTCCCTGGGCCTCTCCTGTAGTGTGGTAAAAAAGAAGAATGGCATTATTCGCTTTTATTGTGAACTACTGTCATCTGAACACATAACCCGTAAGGATAATAACCCGCTTCCTCGTATTGACGTCGCGCCAGACTGCCTACGAAGCTCAGAATTTTAAAAGGGGTACTTCAACGCAAAAATTTTGGGTTTGTCTGTCTGTTTGTACAATTGTCTGTTTGTCTGCCGTAAGGTTACCCCAAATGGACAACCCCCACTGCAGCGCCCACCAACATTGCTTAAGGTTTAGCATTTCTACTTGTTCAATTGTAAATTAACAAGCAAAAATTGCGCATATCTGACGCACTATAACAACACGTCAATACTTTGTATGTGTGTCTTTATACTAGAGAAAGCATACATACGTAACTCTAGGGACCGTGCGTTTATCACGCTGCGCTGACAATGCAACGCGATACTGAAAAAGGCAAGTGTTTCCAACGCTTTCCTAAGACGACATGGTGGTGGCACCTGCCCATCGCTTTGCGTTTTGCACCTTATTGCCCCTGAGACAGGCGCACACGCTATATTTCGTTTTCCAAGATGACTGCCAGATAGCGCTCGTGTCTAAAGTGCCTTGATGAACTCGTTCACCTTTGCGGCATGGATCGAGACACTATAGCCCAGTGCCTCTACAATACAACTGACCAATTTTATCGCGCAGAACATCAAATAAACGTTTTGCTTACTCTTTCCAGACGCAAGGCTACCGCCTATTGACGACAATTGCAGTGAAGCATGCACATACACGGCCAAATTTTTTCTTCTTCTTCGATTTACGATCGGGCTACTCGCAGGTCTCTGGGGCTAAAGCACACCACCTCAACACTGCCTTCATCCCCCTAGATGGTCTATATGAGTTTACCTTAATGCATGTTGGTCTGTTCAGTGCACCTGCCACATTTGAAAGAATGATGGCTAACATCCTGCGGGTACTGAAGTGGCAAATCTGTCTTTGTTACTTAGACGATATCATCATCTTTTTACCAGACTTTCCTTCTCGCTTATTTAGACTCGAACGCGTCTTCACATGCATCGCACACTCCTGCCTACAGCTCAACTTGAACAAATGTCGCTTCGGTGCTCGGCAGCTGGTCATCCTAGGCCATGTTGGACAAAACACGGAGTACTGCCTGCACCGTCAAAACTCCAAGCTCTTGCTGACTTCCTACAACCTAAAACCTTGACAGAACTTCGCAGCTTTCTCGTGTTATGCTCATGCTTTTGACGGTTCACCCACAACTTCGCCATTATTATAGTCCCTTTGACACAGCTTCTTCGTGCTGACAAAAAACTTTCGACCTGGTCACCAGATTGCGATGCCGCGTTCGCAAGGTTGCGTCGGCTTCTCACCTCTCCTTCGACACTGCGGCACTTCGGCGCAAGCGTACCGACGAAAACACACATGGGCTTGATCGATGTACGCCTTGGCGCCGTCCGTGCTCAACAAAAGCCTGACTTCGATGAGTACGTCGTCACTTTCGCCTTCGCGCTCTGGTGAAGGCTGAGACTAACTATTCTGTCTGAGAAAAGGAATATTTGGTGATAACTTGGCTCGTAACTAAATTCCGATCATACCTCGATGGCCCCGTTCAAAATAATAATTGACCACCATTCTGTGTGCTGGCTTTTTTTTCTTGAAAAAGCATTCAGGTCGCCTCTCTCGATGGGTACTTTGGCTACAAAAATGCAACATTCGCGTTCTCGACCATCTCGGCACAAAGCACACTGACTTAGAGGCCTTGTCTCGCTGCCCACATGGTCAGACCGATTCCCCTAATACTCTGCTAGCCGAGTCCTCCCTCTCTGCTACCAACATGGTTTTCGAGCAGAAGGATTCATGGATTGTTTCCATGTTCAACTTTCTGTGAACGCCGTCGACGCCTCCTGCCAGCCAGGCATTGCGTCGCCAAGCACACTACTTCGTTCATGATGGACTTTTATACCACCTCAATTACCTTACGGACGGCCGAAAATGGTTACTCGTCATTCCTCGGTATATCCACACGGACGTATGTGCGGCAGTTCACGATGACCCACGATGCGCGCATACAGGTGTACTTAAGGCTTTTGAACGCCTATGCCTTCGCTATTACTGGTGCGGCATGTACCTGTTCATCCATCGTTATGTATGTTCCTGCCTTGCGTGCCAACGTCCCAAAGATCTTCCTCACCATTCAACTGCCCCAATGCAACCTTTGCATTTCCCAAACCATGAATTTGAGCGTCTAGGCATCGATCTTTATGGTTCTTCACCGAGCACTCCCGGCGGCAACCTATGAGTGACCGTAGCTATCGGCCTTGTGACACGTTAAGCAGAAACTTCACTTTTAACTAGCGCTGCCGCACTCGATGTTTCCTCGTTTATCCTGCGCTACATCATCCTGCACCACGCCACACCAATGGAATTACTCAATTACCAATGCCGATTGTTTCTTTTCAACGTCTTTGAAGCTCTTTTAGAAAATGCCACATCATTCACCACACCACAACAGCATATCACCCGCAGCATAATGGAAAGAGTAAATGTTTCAATCGAACTCTTGGCGACATGTTGTTCATGTATGTCGCGTCTGACCACATCAATTGGGATCTTGTGCTCCCATTTGCCACATATGCGTATAATGCGTCCACACAGGCCACCATGGGCTTTTCTCCCTTTTTTATCCATTTTAAGGGCGTGAGCTATCTTCCACCATAGACAGTAATCTTTCATATAGCGCTGATGCCACGGAACATACACCCCCCTCTGAAGCTGCTGCTCACGTAGAAGGAACGGCAACGTCAGAAGCACTGCCGAAATCTTGCCGTCACCCCTGCATCTTATATTCCTGACCCACTAGTATGGCTTTGGCTACCTGCCACAAGCCCTGGAAGGTCACTAAAATTTGTTTAGAAATACCATGGTCCGTACCGTGTGGTAAAGCAAACGTCCCTCATGAATTATATCGTTGAACGCTTAGAACCACCTTCGTACAAGCGCCACCAGCACCGCGAAATTGTGCATGTCGAACGTTTAAAGTGTTACTACGATCCGCCTGTGCTCTGCTACCCATCAGTACCTGGGACGGCTTCTTTTTCCCCTGGGGAGATCACTGTACTAGACAGCAATGTGCAGTGGGAATGCAGCTTAAAAAGAATTGGCCAATGAGTTGCTGATAAAGCTTTTGTTCGAGTGCATTCTTGTGCGTTTCTTCTCGCTGCCCTATTCTACCATCTGACGACTCTGTCGCCTAGTACAGTTGTTGGAAATACGAATGATAAGCAAGACCACTTCAGACGGAGTGACTACTTAATCGATTCAGCGTACAGGCTTTCTACGGGGCTAGTTCTAAGGGTGCCCATAAATTTGCGAATGCCTAGATGAAGGACCAGATCAAGCATCCGCAAGATGCTTGGTGTGGCGGATTGATAGATTACTGCCCCGTAGTCTGAGCGGGTGCGTATTCGGTTTTTGTACAAATCTATCAGACACTCCTTGTCACTTCCCCACGTAGCACGTGACTAATCCTTTAGGAAAACCTTTAGGAAACGTAAATTATTTTTTTCAGGGAACTTACATTTTAGATGTTGAATGTGTGATATCAACTTCAGCTTAGGCCTAAGAATTTGTGCTGCGTCCTTACGGAAAGATGTTGACCATGCATGTCAATATTTGGGTCAGGAAGAAAGCCTCGCTTCCACGAGAAAAGAACGCAAGTGCTTTTTTTTCAAGAATAAAGCTGAAACTATTCTCGTCTGCCCATATAAATATCTTGTTGAAACCTATGTGAACCTGCCGCTCACACATGGAAAGATTCCATAACTTAAAACCGACTTGCAACTCATCGGCATATGTGCAATAGAATATATTTCATGGGATGCAAAGACGCCATGTATTCATCTTGACAATAAAAAGAGTAAAGCTAAGTACTTCACCTTGCAGCACTCCTGATTCTCGGAAAAACGTTTGGGACAAAAACGTTACCTATTCGAAGACGGAATGTGCGGTAGTGCTTGTAACTTTCGATTATGGTAAACATTCTATCATGCACGGCGAGGTCGGCGAAGTTTCTTAATATTCTAAAGCACCCTGTTATGTCGTAGGCCTTCTGCATATCGAGAAACACCAGTAGAAAACTATAATTGTGAACGAAAGCGTTTCGGGTATGTGCCTCGATACGTACACAGTGATTAGTGGTGGATCTACTTTCTCGAAAACTGCACTGGTATTGGTCTAGTAGATTGTTTGATTCAATTAGGTGTATAGGGTGCATTTTTCTCATCTTTTCAAAAAGTTCACAAGGACAACTTGTTATGCGATGGGCCTGTAACTCGCTTCGAAACATGGATACTTACTCTGTTTGAGAACGGGAACTACAATAGCCTCTTTCCAAGAAGTAGGCCTCTCGCCTCACATTCATATAGCATTGCACAGTGAACGTTGGGTGTTCTGTGTTCTGACAGGTAAGTTTTTTCGTGAGGTCATATTCTACGCTATCCCTCAAGAGAAATGTATATAAGAGCTGCACCTTGCCGGTACTTAGCCACAGAGCAGAAACCTGGAGACTTACAAAGAGGGTTCAACTTAAATTGAAAACGAGGCAGTGAGCAATGTAAAGGAAAAAGGTAGGTGTACCTTAAGAGACAAGAAGATAGCAGAGTGGATCAAGGAACAAACAGGGGTTAAGGATATCATAGTTGATATCAAGAAGAGAAAATGAACATGGGTCGGGCATCTAGCGCATAGGCAGGATAACCATTGGTCATTAAGGGTAACTGACTGGATTCCCAGAGAAGGCAAGTGGTTAGGGGGAGACAGAAAGTTAGGTGGGCAGATTAGCTTAAGAAGTTTGCGGGCGTAAAATGGCAGTAGCAAGCACAGGACCGAGTTGACTGGCGGAACATGGGAGAGGCCTTTGTCCTGCAGTGTACGTAGTCAGGCTGTCGTTGTTGTTGTTGTTGTTGTTGTTGATGATGATGATGATGATGATGATGATTATGATGATTGTGATGATGATGACGATTTTGTACGATCCCACTCTGGGGCAGACTTATCACAGCTGTTTAGAGATGCCTGTTGCTCAGCTAAACAAAAATGATTAATGTATGCCTCGTATTTTATACACTTGCACTATGCTTTGTTTTTTTCTATTCCTGTTTGGTACCACTTGAAGGCCTCATAGTAATGCGATTAGCTAGACACGCGTTGGAAGTGTTCTCTTAGAGAGTTCGCCTGGTCTTCCAAGCTGTGACCTTGGGTGTTTACTAGAGGGAGTAAATATGCCTGCCTTCCTATTATCCTACTGAACCTCTTCCAGACTTTACCCCCATGTGTAGAGGAAGCATTGCCTGATAAAAACATTTGCCAACTATCCCGTCTCACTTTTCGGTTCGTTCTGCTGCCTTGGGGCTTAATGTTCTTAAAGTTTGTGAGCTTCTTAGTTGTCAGAGAGTCCAGCAGCAACCTGTTTGTTTTATTTCTTGTGCGCGTTTTAACATTCATTAATCTACCACGTCATGTGTCGTTTACCAGACTGTACCTTTTTTATGGGACGCACTTCATTGCAGCCTCAATAACAAAAGCTCAAGAATAGTAGACAGTCTAGTGGCTAAGGTACTCGGCTGCTGACCCGCAGGTCACGAGTTCGAATCCCGGCTGCGGCGGCTGCATTTCTAGTGGAGGAGGAAATGTCGTAGGCCCATGTGCTCAGATTTGGGTGCACGTTAAAGAACCCCAGGTGGTCGAAATTTCCGGAGCCCTCCACTACAGCGTCTCTCATAATCATATGGTGGTTTTGGGACGTTAAACCGCACATATCAATCAAGAATAGTCGACAGCAGCTTTTATACTTAAGGTACACAAGTCAGTCCAACCTAAGCTTGTAATTTTATGAAACTGTTCCCAATCGGCTTTGTCTGTGAGCCGTTCAGGAACCTGTGGAGGACTTTCCTTTATACGCGGTGAACTCGGAAATATGGTAAAATGGTCGATTCCAAAAAGATCATTGATTACTTTTCACTAGAGTAGGGGTACAACCGATGGAGAGATAAAGCGGAGGTCTATGGATGAGTACGTTTTTTTCGCGAAACTATTCGCCATAATCGTATACTGTCACGCCACCCAGCGGAATTCAGGAGCGTCCTCTCAAGAATGATGAGCAGGCACACACTCCTAACGCTCTCTTGTTCGGAGGTTTTAGCCTTGGTGTTAACGTGTTAACAAGAAACGAATACAAACTACTTTGTATGTTGCGTGCATCAGTTAATACCAGTGACCGTCGGTGACACAATTAATCTAATTTATTCTTGCGAGATGTGAAATTTTTGTGAAAATACATGGCAACTCGCGCTTTCGATTGTTGCCAGCAGAGTATACATCAGCTTCGCGAAATTTTCTGCAGCCATGTTAGATAGTTAAGCCTTATTCTCAAACCTTCGCAGTTGCAACTCACTTTGTTTTACGTGCGTATAGTGTCCCGCCACGGTGGTCTAGTGGCTAAGGTACTCTTCTGCTGACCCGCAAGTCGCGGGATCCGATCCCGGCTGTGGCGGCTGCATTTCCGATGCAGGCGGAAATGTTGTAGGCCTGTGTACTCAGAATTGGGTGCACGTTAAGGAACCCCGAGTGGTCGAAATTTTCGGAGCCCTTCATTACGGCGTCTTTCATATTGATATGGTGGTTTTAGGACGTTAAACCCCACAAATCAATCAATCAATCAATCAACGTGGGTATAGCATGTGTCCATGCTTTTGTAATGCATAAATCCCATAACATTCATTACAAGCAGAAAGTAGCGCAGGCTCAAGATTTGCGCTTCCCAGCCTTGGCCTATGCTGCGCCACTTGTTTTTCACTATTTTGATAGATAACAGCACACAGAAAGCAATTCCATTTTAGCCTCAATTCCGTTTTAGCCTGGTATCGGAGCGAAATGTTCCTCGCACTCCTAGATAAACATGGTGAGTGACGCTGTGTTCTGGTTGTGCAATGACGCATTGTTAGCGCTTTTGAAGTCATTCGGTGAGGACAATTCCTCAGCTTACTTTCAGCATTAATGTTCAAAGAAGCCTTCTTGACGTCAAGTATTTTCGCTGGATGTAGATGGTTGTACACGCGCTGAGAGTAACAGTGACGATGAACGATCAGCTGCTAGCTCACGAGCAGCATGTGGCTTTTCCCATCTCGTCGCGCATTATTGTGTTTTTTTTTTCCACACTCGTAAGTCACTTTGATTGTATTTAGTGTATAATATCCTTCAGCGAGCTCAAAATAAAACAAAAACATAACTTTTTGTGCATTTCATGTAGCCCAATTACAGTTCATAATAAAAAACGAACCAGCGAAGCGAAATGGTTAGAGAAATGAACTATGCAGTTACGACTACAGTCCACGCTTACTTCTCCCGCACTTCACCGGTACCGTTATAAAGACGTTGTTCGATAAATTTTCACAATTATGACGCAGCGAAAAGCGTGCGCGTGTATTCATTTCGATATTCTTCTTTCAATCGCCCTGATCAAACCTGCAACATCCGAGTGCAGCGAATTCCGCACTGTTGGAGTCTTATCATGACCGTGACAAGAGTGCTACCTAATAGGAAGTTAGATGCTTGTGTTCCTTTTAAGAAGCAGCTGCATGATGCTTACAGCACAAGTTACGACGACGGTGTAATATGTTTGCAAACCATCGCTTTGGTAAACATTCGGTCCTGTGCATCCGTGACGGCGCGCTACTCGCTAGTGGCCTACTGCTGCGGCGAATTCGCCAGGCAGGCTCGGCACAAATTATCTCGGGGTGCCATTCAGTTCATACGTGAATTTTAGTTCGCACATTTTTCTGTAGCACGCACAGGATTACGCAAAGCATCGTTGATACACGGACGATCAGCTGACACCGCCACCCTTTGCACTGTGGCGAGAAATGAGGTAGCGATCATTCAGCATTTGCTATAGTTTCAGAAAGTACTCCATTGGTCTGGTATACGTTCATATGACGATCAAGAGTACATCCGGCGAAAGCAGCACGGAGAGTACGTCCGTGCATCCTACCTTTTCTTATGTGAGTTCATGGGTTGATAATCTCTTCGCAGCCATCTTGCATTGCACAGCGTGCAACCTATAAGTCGTGGGCATTTCAAATAGTATATGGGTTCTTTCCGATCGAACAGACATGTAGCAGAAGATAACTGGAACTGTTCAATTCATGTTCAAGAGCCATCCCATAGACCATTTTGTACAATCACGTGTACAATGACCAGATAAAGTTCTGGGAGCTCATCTACTAAAGACTGAAATTCATGTTTTGCAAGACGATGATGGGGGCGTATGTATAAAGAGCACACGGTGACGAGTTTGTGAAGAACTTCTCGAACAGCCTCTGCTTCAAGGTATGTTTATAGTGGCAAATATGTACACGCTAGGGCTTGATTAACTATAATGGCCACACCACCAAATCATCTCTCCGCATCATCTCGGTCCCATAAAAATGTAACATAAGAACGTAGAAAATTGGTGTTTTGGATTTGAAGTGTGTTTCTAGTACACACAGCACTTGTAGTGAATCCTCGAGTATGAGTTCTTGGATGTCTTCGAGGTTTTTTATGAGACCTCTCACGTTCAACTGAATAACGTGTGTACCCATTTTGAGTAACGGTTAGTGCTGTTTGTACAGAAGACAGTGTTGACCTAGGTCAGAGAACTCTGTCAGGCCCCCTGATGAGTGTTTTATTTTTTTTTGTGCTCGCACAAGCTGTGCTCATTCTTCGCTGCCAGCGGAACCGTTGGACTCGCCGTTATGTCCATCGCCTCGGTTGAGGCGCTTGATACTGGCACGTGGGTTGCGGGCACAGATGTCACAGTTTTCAGGCTTTCTGGCTGAGCATTAGTAGGCCCTGGGCCTGCAGACCTGGAGGCTGGCAACCCCTTAGGTTGCGGAGCAGCGGGAGGTGCTTCGCTTGGGGTACAGATGGCGCTACTGCTCGTTCATTCTGTGTGGTACGTGCGGACGCTGCGATCCTTTGTGATACTGCCTTCTTGCGTGTCACGTCCGCGAATAAAGGTCCCTGCAGAAAAAACAGGTGGTTCCGCACCTCCTTCAAGAAAATGTTTTAAGTTACTTTCAGGGTCATGATTTTCTTTTCCCTCTTTCATGTAGGGCAGGCCTGAGAAGGCGGGGAATCCGCCTTCGCAGTTCGCGCATTGTGGATCTTTGACATAGCCGTCTTCAGGGTGTTCGTTTAAGCTACATTTAACAGGTTTGGCGGCCGCGGTAGCTCTGAGAGCCATGACCGAAACGCTGCCACTTGAAGCAATATCACGGGTTCGGAATCTATGGGCTGACCTTTAACCTCAAGTAGCTTGTTTCAAGATATTCTCGTATGGTGATAGTACAAAAAGTAACAATCGGGTGTTTGGTTGGGATTCATTTGTCATCGCACCCGATTTTCAATCGCTCCACACGTGTTACATGCTGTTCGTTCCAGCCATCAAAAAGCTCATTCTCATTCAAATCTAACAGATCATGATCAGACACCATATCTCTGCAACTATTGAGGGAGTGGTGCTCGGTGAGAGATAAAGAGGTTGTTCTGAAGGAGACAAGTTTGGCAGGCTGTTCGTAGTGTGTCTTGCTTCGTATTTCAAGAAGACGTTCCTTACTGGCCATTCTTGTATCCTTATATTTTTGACCTAGTGCCTCAGTGAGACATTTTGACAAAAGAAAAGGAGAACTTCTTCATTCTTTTGAGCTATTCCACAATGAATAACGGGCAATCGTAGGAACATTCCTTGTGGGGTTTTTTTTAAGAGACTTAAGTTCGCTTCGCTGCGCACTCTTTTTGGAAAAGGACGATCATGTAAACGAGGGATTGAACGAGATGCATTTATTATGTCTACTTTCAGCAGCCATGCCAGCCGCCCACCGTTGAGCACAACATGGGACGCCGCAGCTCTTAGGTTTATATCAAGGCAAGCCAGCACCAACTGTACCCAGCTACTATAACCATCTATAATGTGTCCAAGGGAAAACAAACACACAAAGTTATACCTTGCCACCATAAAACAAGGAAGTACATCGAAGAGAGAAGACAGGACAGATTGAAAGTGAGATATAACGACTAAGATGTGAGGAGAGAGAGTTAGGAAAAGGCGACTGCTTGTTTCCCCTGGGTGGGTCAGCCAAGGGTGCCCTCTATGTGAAGCCGGGGCTGAAGGGGTATGTTGCTTCCGCCGAAGGGGCCTTAATGGTCAAACCACCCGGCATTGGCTCAACCCCCAGAATCCTCTTTTTCGCGGCCACGCCTAAGCGACGCACGGGGAAGCGTAGGAGGAGGTCAAAACTCCCCCGTTGGCTTGGGTCTGTGGTGTTGCCACCAAGGAGGTTCTGTAGAACCTCTGGAGTGGCAGTTCCGGCTTCCGCCAACGGGAGCAAGTTAGCTGCTGGCAGCCATATTGCTAGATGAAAAACAGGGCGGAACCACCATAGACCGCAATAGAATACGCGCGTTACGCACGCCGGTTTGCACTTCTACAATCAAAAATGAGATGGAAACCACTTTTAGGTTAAACCAACGAATAAATGCCTCTTGTTTGTGAAACAAATTATTTCATGCACCCATTGTCAGCTGCACGCTTTCAGATCAATATGTTGTCAAGGGATGCTTCGCGTATCGAGCTTGCTGGCGCACCATGCGGTGCAAAAGGGTTTAAAGATATATTGCGTGTTTTAATAAATGTGCCTGCAGATACTCAAGATCAAGGGGAATGCGACATTTGCTTGCCTCTTTCATATATGTGCTTGTGTGTGTGTCGGCAGATTGCCAGAGAATATATATAAGGACATTGAAAAAAATTGAAGCTAAAGTTAGAAAAGATAGGTAGTTAAGTAAACCAGGAGTCTCCAGTAATTTTTCTAGAGTTATCGTATTCTAACCAATTTACAAGCGGAACGAAAACCGAAGCACCGATGTTCGTGCAACCGACCAACTCCAGGAGACGTACCCCAAATAAACCGTTTATAAGAACGATTGCAGTGGTGTTAGTTGAGCATAATATTTATCAACTTCCGTTGGCGACGTGTGTTGTCATGGCAAGCACAGCCTTCAGAGCCTAGAAACAAGGTAGCTCGATGTTTGATATAACGCCACTCACTCATTTCGGCAACTTCGTCTATCGGTGTTTTGGTTTCGGTTTCGATGGCAAGATAGAACGAATTTTAAACGTGTCTCATCTTCATTCAGACGCAATTGCTTATTTTTGTGACTACATTTTATTGAAGCTACGTCAAGGAGGTAGATACATTCATACTTGTATCACACGGGCGCGCAAAAAGTCTTTTAAGTAAGCGGTCTTTTACGAAGTTGAAAGACTTTTAACAAAGAGGTGTTTGCGGCGCAGACACACGGCAGCAACGATCTCCTTTTAGTGTTTTCGTTCGAAGACGCTAGCGAAAGCGTGGCGCTAGCAGTTGAAAGAGAAGCAATGTTTAATGAAAATAAACGATGTATCACGATGTGCAAATTAAAGACTTGTTGCACTGCTCGTTTCTTCAAATAAATTTAAGAATAAGAAATGAAGAAACACCAATGTGAAAGTTTTTTGCACTAGATAAGGAAGCATTCCCATAACTAGCGACGTGCGCAAGTCCGTCTGGCACCACTGGGTATTTATTTACCGTATTTGTGTTTCGCTGCTCTCGACTGCTCTCGACACGTTATGGGCGACCATACGGGAGAAAAAGTGAGGATCGCAAGCCTCATGGCCTGCCTTCTCGCTCTGGAAAGTGAGGCAGACGCTGCAAAAGCCGCCAAGGAGAGGATAAAGCAGCAACTGCTGTTCAGCAATTCCTTGCTGTGCGCACTGGAGCTGTCGGAGAAGGCCTGCGATCGATCGATCTGGGCCTTCAGACGAAACGAGAGGTGGTTCGAGGGAACTGTACCTCACATCGGTGAGCAGAACTTCAAGCAATCTTTTCTAGTGTACCCGTCCACATTTCGTTTCATTGTGAAGTGCTTGCGCAGTGAGCTCGAAAGACAGTGCACCAGCATGCGTGAAGCCATCACTCCTGAGAAGCGAGTCGGCATTGCCCTATACAAGCTGTTCTCGTCAGCCGAAGATAGGGCTGTGGCCAACCTCTTCGGCGTTGGACGCTCGACAGTGAATACCTTATACAGGCAGTTTTGCGAGGCTGTTGTCGCTGTACTGGAACACGAGTGGATCAAAATGGTGACCGCAGAGGAAATGGCGAGGCACATTCAGGAATTCGAGGCCGTCACCGGTTTCCGCCAAGGCGTCGGTGCCTTGGATGGATGCCACTTTCCGATCTCGCCACCTAAGGAGCATGCCACAGACTACTACAACTACAGAGGCTGGTAAGTGGCCTAATACAACTTCTTAATGTAAAAAAGCATGATTTATACCGTATTTTAATGTGCCTAGAAAACAGCACTATTCAACCTTTTTGTTACGCTATATAGTTCACTCCTAGCTCTGCCACAAGGGCAAGTCCACATCGCAATAAATAAAAAAAAGCGATGCCAAGTGCTTTCGTCAACGCACAATTTGGTTCCTACCATCTCGCATCATTTACAGGCACTAGAGCAAGCCAAGCGACGGAGTTTTCACGTAAGCATTTTAATGCAACAGCATGAAGATGCCAGATTGCATTTGCAATGATAATTCCGACATGCTCATAACGGCCGCAGAAACCAGCAGCTCATCTGCAGAAAACTTAATGTCTATTACCTACTATATTGAAGATATACGACAAGGCTGCAAGAAAAAAACATCCCTGGCTCCATTAATGACCACAGAAAGCAGCATATTCTTGGCTGTACACAAATATACATGCTTTTGTGATAGTACTTTAAGGTAGCTGCACCACTGTAACAACTACAAAAACACACGCACACACATTTGGTGTCCATTGCACTTTGCTGCATTCACTTTACGTGCCACGCTCTTTGTTTTTTGCAGGTATAGTATCATCTTGCTGGCACTTGTGGATCACAGATACCGCTTCAGGTATATCAACGTTGGAGCACCTGGACGCTGCCACGACTCGCACGTGTTTGGGTATTCGTAAATCTCCAATGCTATTAAGGGTACCCTTTTTAAAGCTCCACTTGCCACCATAGCCAGGACAGTAGTACCGCCACTAATTCTGTGTGACCAAGCATTTTCATTGGCACTCAGCCTGATGAAGCCGTTTGGACATCGCAGGAAGATTAGTGAAAGTGAAAAAAAGTTCAACTATCATTTACGTTCAGCCAGGAGAATTGTTGAAAATGCATTTGGAAGGCTTAAGGCCAGGTTCCGCTTCACTGCAAAAAGGATGGAGTGCCATGTAGGCAATGCTCGCTTAGTAATACAGGCATGCTGCGTGCTAAGCAACATTTGTGAGCACTTCAATGACAATGTCCACCCGCAGTGGTTAAATGATGTGCAGCAGTCAGACGTTGACTTCCCGCAGCCGTCATGCACAACAAAGCCCAAGTTGCAAACGCAGCAGACATAAGGGCAGCGCTTGTGGACTACTACAGTCAAGTGAACTAAAACGCAACAATCACAAGAATCGCCGGAATGAGTACAGGAAATCGCATATCTTTTTATTAAAAAAATCAACCATTGCATCCACAAGTTTATCCTGCAGCTTTAATGCTTTTGTTCGAATTTCCATCTCCTCTTTATGGGCGGCTTCAAATTGCTCCCTCAAGAGCCGCTGCTCATTCAGCATCTTCTCCTTGATTTCGGCACCTGTGTATTTTCTCCGTTTTCTGCGGGCGCCATCTCCACTGTCGCTTGAGCTGTTTCTGCGCCCGATGACAAAGTCTTGGATGTTGCTTGGCTGCTGAGGTGCTGATGAAGCCCGTGTGAATTCGGGTGCACCTACTTCCGTATCGTCACTTGACGATCCGGCCACCATGCCCGAGATGAGCTGCATTTCAAGAAAATGACAGAAATGGGGTGATTGCACAATTTCACATGTGAAATAGCCATTAACAACTGTGTGCTATACGTCTGAGTGATGGAAATGTCACATAGAGAAGGAAATGTCAACAAGAGTGCTTTTTGTGTTACAATGCTGACTCCCACATGAATCGCTTAATTATTACGTTTACCCTAAGGACTGGTGCAATGGTTCCAAAGTTCTGTGATGCCGAAATGGCAATGTGAGTGCAGATGTGTTTCAGCCACTGCAGTATTTGTCCCATATTGTACTCTAATGACTGTTCCTGTTATATTTGTTCTGGTTTGTGCACCATGTCATGTTAAATCGTACTTTATTGTGGTGATGTGGCTGATTAAACGCAAAAGAAAATGCTTTCTGAAAAAATATTTCTTTGTTGGTTTATTTAAAACACTACAGCGACAATATCTCGGAGAACATGGCTAAAGGCAAACATGAAGCACCAACGTGGTGCACACTGTGCTACACTGGTACAAAGAGTGGGTTACAGCTTCAAAAAACAAAAAGCCACTGCTATTGCACTTAACGCTGCTACTCGCTTGCAATAAAGAATGTAGCTGCCACTAGAAGTTACTTACTTCCACAACTGAGGGACTGCTGCTTGCTGGGTTTGAGCTGATCCCAGCCTCCTCCATTTAAGAGGGGTCGGGCAGGCTTCCAAGAAATCTATGGATCTCTACAAAAAAGGTCCAGTTTGGTGGGGACGAGCCCGTTGTCTTTTCTTTAAGACATTTCCTGAAGAATACGAAAATAAATGAATAAACAGATGTTACAAGACTGACAACTGCGCGCTGAGAAAACCACTGGTACAAGCGAAATGTACAATCGCGCGGCGAAAAGTAAAAAGAAGCGAATTTTTAAACCTGCGCCACATCAAGTGCGCGTTTCCTTCTTGTTACATGACAGGTTTGCGCGCTTAACAAGCAACAAAGACGCGTTTCTTGACGTTTGTACTTAAACATGTGTAACTGCAACATCGCGTCATTGTAAAGCAATTCCACTGCAAACCGCCGAAAAGAAACTTTGTGTGCGGCTAAAACGCGCGATAAGCATGCTTCTAAACGTGGCCATTCACTTGGCGTTCAGCGTTTTGCCTACGGTGGGGCGTCGTTTCGAAAAGATTGTTCGAACGTTTCCCACGCCAAATGCGCTTCACCAGCTCGCGAAAAAATTCTGCTGCTCAAATCGCCAGTAAACTTACTGGAAGCATTCGATAACATACCTGCAATACAATTTTAAAAAATCATTTTTCCCATTATCGCTGTTGTCGTCCCACTTCCCTCCTCATGCTTACAGGCCGCTAAGACGCGTCAAGCTTACTCAAATAATTTGCCTCACCTGTAGGTGTGTGTCAGATTTTCTATTTTTGTGTGCACTTGGTCCTTCGTGCGGGAGACACCCGCACTTGTGAGTGCAGCCGCGATGCTGGCGTACACCTCACCGTTGTGCTTCTGCGCTCGCAACGAGTGCGAGTTGTCCTCCCAGAGTCTGATTAGGCTCCACGTGTCTGCTTTCGACCATTGCAGACGCTGCCTTTTCCGTGGGGCGCCGGCTGCTTGATCTGCGGAGTTGTCCATAGACGCTCCGACTCGGACCACTTGAATGACAGGCAAACACACGACTGCCACGTTTTCCTCGCTTGTGCAAAATGGCGTGGCGCAAGACCGAGCGTCACCACGTGATATTGCCGACGCGTTGTAGCTGCTTACGAGAGTAGAAAAGGAAATAACCATTAAAAGAGTTCATTACACCTTCTGCAAGATATGAAATTTGTTTTTACAAAGAGTTTCGGTGACAGAAAAATAAGCATTCGCTCTTTTTTCCCACCTCTCGAAAATTGCTGGTGCCCACTGGTTTCGAGGCTACTCAATCGGAGCCGTAAAGGAGATCGACGAACGCCATTTACGAAAAAGACCGCTTCTGAAAAGGAGTTCGCTCTGTGCCGTGTGTCTGCTGGCAGGAACTCCTTTTCGGAAAAAGACCGCTTACTTAAAAGACATTTAAGTGCCCGTGTGACAGGGGTATCAGCTTTTTGCACATGCGCTCAAAAAGCAGGAGAAATCGAAGGTGCACTGCCAGGCCACAGTCTGGTTGTCTGGTCCGTTCTGTCGAAGCAGCATTCTTCGAAGTGAATAGAACAGAGGTGGTCACCATCCGTAGCCCTCTAACTATTTCTTCGAACAGCTCGTTCCCATGCAGAACGCAGCGCACTGTGTTTGGGAAACCTGTAGCACGGATAATCATGACATGGAATGATTCTCTACGTTTGCGAATTCCTCGATAAACATGCAACAAGTTCGATATTCACTCGCCCAAAAATGTGCACGCACGCCGTCAGTATTGCCTTGTAAGACAGCTCCAGAAAACCTGCAATTCAAAGGGCATTCAGACGTCCTACTCTTCCAATTTTTTATACTTGCAGCCACAAACCGCAAGTCCTTCGTTCATAAACCTAAAACACAAGAACGTCATGTCAGGGAGCACTTAAAGCTTCAAGTTACCTTCCAAACAGCTATACGCATGTATTACACGCATGCGCATCTTTGATATTGTTTGTAATTTACCAAAATACGCGAAAAACAGGCGATTGTCTGCGAACGAAGCGAGAATACTTACCCCTGAAAAGCGATCCCAGGCGTCTTATTGGTGCTATTTGTGCAGCCATAAGCGACGCACGATGTCACCATGGCCTTGTAAAATCTTTAACTGTTTTACAGAAGCATGTCACAGTCTGCAAAGAAAACTGCGAGGGCGGAGCTACAAAGCGCACTTTGTTGTCTGCTTCCGAGTCTTTCCTTTTTCAATATGGCGGTGACCGGCGTCACATCGGGGCGCACCTCCACTACAGAAGACATTGTATAGAACCTCCTTGGTTGCCACACACCAAGCGCTTGTTTCCGCAGACGCACCTGCGGGGGCAGATCCCACGTACAGTGGGAATCGATTATATGCGAACCACGAACGAGGAAGGCTGATATGTCACTTTTAAATCAGCACAGCTTTACGAGGCGGATGTTATTCATGTCGTACATGACTGCAATGTCATCATTAGCACGTATGGACGTGCCATTTCTCTTCACCGTCTGTTCACGTCAAGTGATACCATATTAGGTATATGTGGAGCTAGTGAAACGGCTGTGAGCAGTATATGAGCGTAGCATGCATCATGCTTTACATGACAGGCATGAATATCATGTTTGGACGTGCCATTTACCTTCGTCGTCTGTTCACGTCACGTGATACCGAATCTGGCACATGTGAAGCTATAAAACGGCTGTGAGCGGGCTATGAGCACAGCGTGAAGTCATGTTTTACATGACACGCGTGTCATAATTACCCTGTTTGGACGTGTCATTGCACGATGCATTTACCTTCATCGTCTCTTCACGTCACGTGATACCAAATTTCGTATATGTGGAGCTAGCAAAGCGGCCACGAGTTCGTTATGAGCGTAGCATGTAGCAATGTTTTACAGCGAAAGCTGTTATGAGATCACAATTCGAGTCTCGCGCTGCGCCTTAGTTGTCCGCTTCCGCTGTCGCTGGTGTCTGTAACCATATCACGCGAAATGAGTAATAAATACCTAGTACCAGTGGCACAGTGGGGTTCGAACCTGAGTCCACAGGGTGCCAGCCCAGTATTCTTACTCTGAGCCCCGACAGTGCTTGGGCCTTGTTGGCAAGCTCGCCTTAGGCAGGCTTGATGTCGGGAAAGCAATCGCGTTAAAACGATTTGTAAAGTTTTAAAACAGCGAATGAACAAGCAGTCGTCGTACAATGCAAAAAGCGCAACGAGTGGGTCGTCCAATTCTCAAACCCATTACGAAAGCTTGTTTTTGTTCAGCTATTAATTGTGGTGCATACCCACTTCAGGCCTAACTCATCAGTGTCGTCAGCCACTGCATGAACAATTGGCGCAAAATTCCTTGCAATAGTTTAGCGGATACCATGCTTCTTAGAAGAATAACAAGAAAAAGACATAGCGAATGCCGGACTACTACCCTAAAATTTTCATTTTAATGCCATGGCGGGCATCAAGCAAGTGCGCTTGCAGCAGTTACCCAATCAGTGTTTAGATAAGGCGCTGAAAGGCCGCTCTCCTATAGCTTTCGTTGCGACTCTGCGGCATTTTCCACGCAGGCCTGGCATTTTTACATGACACGCATGTCAAGATTGTCATGTTTGGACGTTTAATTTACCTTCGTCGTCCATTCACGTCACGTAATACAAAATTTGGTATATGCGGAGCTAACGAGACTGCCGCGAGCGCTCTATAAGCGTAGCATGTGTTTTACGTGACCCGTGTATCATGATTATCATGTTTGGGCGTGTCATCAACATTCATCGTCTATTCGCGTCACGTGATGCCATATTTTGTATGTGGAGCTGGCGAAAAGACCGCGAGGGGGCTCTGAGCAAAGGATGTAGTCATATTTTACGTGAGACGTGTTGAGTCTACCGGGGAAACACGGTGGTGCGAAACGCTATGCAGGGCACAATATGTGCTAACAAGGGAGTGCAGGGCGGAGCAATAGAAGAGAAGAATTCTCTGTCTCAACATATTGGTGCCGAAAACCCGGAAGGACGCCGACATTCTCCACACCGATACTTTTCCAGGATGGACGAGCTATGCGCAGACATCAAGGCATCCTTTGTGGTGCCAGCTTCCGACTTCTGTCCGAGGCCAGCCAGTTCTTCCTGCAAAGCATTGTACCGTTTTTGGCTGACTTGCAGGAGCCCATCGGTGGGCTTCGCGACAAGGACTCAATGTGATATGGTATGCGCGCAAAAGATATTCAGTCCTCCGGTTTGTGCGCGGTAGTGAAAACAACGATGAGGACACTGGCGCAAGTCGAAAAACGCGCTGAAGTGGTGAGCTTGGGAGGGCTATGATTGTGATGAAAGACATCGGCATGGGGGCGCTCCGTCAGCTGCCTGAGAGAAAGGTTGCCCAATCCACAGGTACCATGAAGGTTTCAGGGGCCAATCAATTGTTGACACGGAAATCCAAGAAGCTCCAATGGGAAGCCGACGGGGGCCTGAGGAGTGCCACGGCAGTCGGCAAGGGACTCCTGGTCGGTCTTCGGGTATGTCAAACATGACATGCCCAACAGCAACCCTGTGCACAATCGGGAAGCCGCTACTGCACGCGTAATCCACAATCGGGCAAGAATTGACATTGCACCCGCTTGCCAGCCTCTGCGGCAATACGTGGCACCCCTCTTTCAACGACGAGTTGTCACGAGGCGTTGAGTAGTTAAAGGCTCAACCTTTTCAAAAAGCTCTTTTCCCCCACACCGAACCGCACGAGCCATGCCATCTTGTCGAGAACCATACGTTAGTGAAACAAAGGATACACAGACAGCAGACATCTTAAAGATGAAAAGGTGAAAAGGGAGAAAAGAGGAGGAGAAGGGGAAGAGAGAGTGAAAGCGGGCGCCCGGGCGGCGACATTACATTCCAGCACCGTTCCATGGATGAATTGATGGATTGATATAGTGTACCCTCTAGATCGGGCGGTGGCTACGCCACCAAGCTGTACTACTTAGTAAACCAAAAACTAGATTAATTTTTTTCTTTAAATGTAGAGATGGACGACTCGTACTTTGCAGTGAAGCGTTTAATTTTCACTCGTGTCCTTCACTACTTAATTCTACACGCTTAAAGTCTATTTTGCCCTCCCTGTCCCTAAACCCAAGTGCTTTGAAAAGCTCTGCGCCTTCATCCTGAACTATAGGGTTAAGCCCTTTACACAAGATTATCAAGTGTTGGGCAGTTTCCTCCTCCTCTCCACACACACTGCATACCGTGTGTACCGCTTCGTATTTGGCCCGATATGTCTTGGTTCGCAATACTACCGTCCTGGCCACAAACAGTAAAGAACTACCCCGAGTATTATCACAGATCATTTCCTTGGCAATTTCCTGCTTAAAAGTTCGATAGATCTCTAGTGCGGACTTTTTATACATTCCAATTCTCCACATATCGGTCTTCACTTCCCTCACTTTCTTCTAAACTGATAATTCTTTATTGTTCGGCCCCTGCTGTTTTCCAAGTATTTACCAGTCAATTTTCGGGTTCGCTTCCTCTATTTTGTATCGACATTCTTCATCTACAAGTAGTTGAATACTTTCCAAGCCCAACGCACCTCTTTCATTTCTCTCAATTGCTTCTCAAATTTTATCTTGCTGCTAGCTTCCCTGTCCTCAAATGATGTCCATCCCATATCACCTTGTACTTCCTTATTTGGTGTATTCCTGTGAGCTCCTAAGGCAATCCTACCTATTCCACGTTGCTTAATTTCTAATCCTGCTTGAACTTCTGATCTCATGCACAAGACCACATTGCCGAACGTCAGACCAGTAACCATGATCCCTTTTCATATTCCTCTCACAACAACATAGGAACTGTAATTCCACAGTACCCTGTTTTTCATCACTGCTGAATTCCTGTTACCTTTAGTCGTCATGTATATTTCACGTGGTCGTCACGTAAGCAGTCCATGGATGGAAGGATGGATGGATGGATATGGCTGTACCCTTTAGATCGGGTGGTGGCTGGCGGCACCAAGCCGTAATACCTAATGAACCAAAAACTATATTTTTTTCCTTAAAAAGTGAGTTTGAGGATTCGTACTTTGCAGTGAAGAGTTTAATTTTCACTCGTGCCTTGACTTTATCCACCAATCAGATAACCTCCTTCTAGTTAAGTCTACCCGCTTAAAGTTTATTTTGCCATCCCGGCGCCTAAACCCGAGTGCTTTGAAAAACTCTGCGCCATCATCCTGAACCATAGGGTGAAGCCCTTTACGGAACATTATCAAGTGTTCGGCAGTTTCTTCTTCCTCTCCACACGCACTGCATACTGTGTCTACCCCTTCGTATCTGGCCCGATATGTCTTGGTTCGCAGTACTCCCGTCCTAGCCTCAAACAGTAGAGAACTACCCCGAGTATTATCATAGATACTTTCCTTGGCAATTTCCTGCTTAAAAGTTCGATAGATCTCTAGTGCGGACTTCTTAATCATGCCCATTCTCCACATGTCAGTCTCCGTTTCCTTCACTTTCTTCTTAACCGATAGTTCTTTTCGGTTTGGCCACCTGCTGTTTTCTAAGTATTTACCAGTCAACTTTCCGGTTCGCTTCCTCCATTTTGTATCGACATTCTTCATGTACAAGTAGCTGAAAACCTTCCTAGCTCAACGCTCTTCCCCCATTTCTCTCAATCGCTTCTCAAATTTTATCTTGCTGCTAGCTTCCCTGCCCTCAAATGATGTCCATCCCATATCACCTTGTACTCCCTGATTTGGTGTATTCCCGTGAGCTCCTAAAGCAAGCCTACCTAATCCACGTTGCTGAATTTCTAATCTTGCTTGAACTTCTGATCTCATGCACAAGACCGCATTGCCGCACGTCAGCCCAGGAACCATGACCCCTTTCCATATTCCTTTCACAACATCATACCTATTGTAATTCCACAGTGCCCTATTTTTCATGACTGCTGCATTTCTGTTACCTTTAGTCGTCACGTATATTTCGTGTTCCCTCAGATACTCGGTCCCATTGCTTATCCATACGCCAAGATATTTGTATTTATCTGTTATCTCTAGCGTGACCTCCTATATTCTAAGCTCACTACCTTCGTTGTCATTGAAAATTATGACTGCTGATTTTTCCTTACTGAATCTAAAATCTAACCTATCTCCCTCATTACCGCAGATGTCCATCAATCTCTGCAAATTTTCTTTGTTGTTGGCCATTAGCACTATGTCATCTGCGTACATTAATGCTGGTAGTGCCTGATCAATAAGTTTTCCTTGTTTGACTAAAGAGAGGTTGAAGGCCAGTCCACTTCCCTCTAATTTTGCCTCTAATCCTTGTAGGTACATCATGAATAATAAGGGTGACAGGGGGCACCTCTGCCTAAGCCCCCGTTTTACCTCTGCAGGCTTGGATACCTGTTTTTCCCACTTTATAACTACCTTATTACCTTTATAGATACCCTTTAAAAGATTAGTGACTACATGTTCCACGCCTAGTGTGTCCAGTATTCCCCACAATTCTTCTTGAACCACGCTATCTAACGCTCCCTTGATGTCCAAAAATGCTAGCCACAGGGGCCTGTGTTCTTTTTCTGCTATTTCGAAGCACTGCGTCAGTGAGAACAAATTGTCTTCCAACCTCCTGTGTTTCTGAAACCCATTCTGCAGTTCCCCCAGCAACCCCTCATCCTCTATCCACGCCTGCAGTCTTTCCTTTATAATCTGCATCGCCAGCCTGTAGACCACTGATGTCACTGTTATAGGACGGTAGGTGTTCGTGTCAGCTTTGTCCCCCTTTCCTTTATAGATCATGCTCATCCTGCTAAGTTTCCATCCTTCGGTAACTTCACCATCGATTATTATTGCGCTCACTACCTCTCTCAAAGCCTGCTTAGACTTCGGACCTAATGTCTTTATCAGCCTAATTGGAATGCCATCTGGGCCTGTTGATGTACTACTAGGAACCTTTTTCTCAGCTCTTTCCCACTCTTGTTGTGAAAATGAAGCCATTGCACCACTTCATTTGTCCTTGTCTATTGTGGTGCATAAAGTACTTCTTTGTTGAAATTTTTCTGTAACCCATGTTCTTATATACTCAATAGCTTCGTCCTCTTCTAGCCTAGCACCTTGGGCTGTAGTTATAAAACTCTGCTCTAGGCTCGTGTCATTTCTTAGGGAGTTTAGACGGTTCCAAAATTTCGCAGCTGCCTTTGTATCTTTTTTATGTACTTCTGCCAGCCACTGAGCTCCCTTCCTTCTAATCTTTTCATTGATCAGAAAGGATGCATCCCTTCTACAGCTTAGAAAGTTTGCCCATTTTCTTTCAACATCATCTGTTAGTTCACCCCGCTGCTTAGCATGTCTGTGTTCTCTAGAGGCTTCCTGACGTTTCGCTATGGCTCTCCTAACTTCCTCATCCCACCAACATTTGGGTTTGTGTCTTGTTTTCCAGGGTGACTTGTCACGCGTCTTAGCAAGCTCTAGCTCACAGAGTCTAATTAGATTCGTGTATGTCCACACTGTCTTATTGTCCTCCGTGATTACTTTCTCAGTTTGTTTAGTGGCTATTTCAATTTGCCTTTCTGGATAAAAATTTTCCTGTAGTTGCTAATCTTGTCTCCTTCCCACTTTCACTGCTCTTCCAAAACTTATCTTGATACGTTTGTGATCGCTACCCAGACTTCTGGAGCCACCTTCATCTATGTGCATTCCCCTGAGCTTATCATACATCCTATGTGACATCGGTGCATAATCTATCGTCGACTGAAGCCTTCCTACCTACCATGTTATTTGCCCTTCACACTTCTCGGTACTGTTGCAAATGATCGAATCAAGCCTTTCACACATATCCATGATCATTTTGCCTGTCGGGTCGGTATACCCATCTATATCTTCTATGTGCGCATTCATGTCTCCTAGTATAATTATCTCGCACTCTCTTCCTAACTCCTGAATGTCCTTTGATATACACTCTACCATTGCCTGGTTTAACTCTCTGGCCTTTCTCCCGTCCACAAGTACACGAAACCAAGGAGTGTCATTTGACCTGCCACTTTCCCCTTTAGCCATAAATGTTCCTCGCACTCCTGCTTGACCCTTTGCCAGTCTGTACTTTTATGAATGAATGCCCCAATATCACCCCCCTTTCTGCTGCCTTCTGTTCTATTACAATATTCCCACGCGTAGTCCGGATTGTTCAGAGTTTGTTTCATGTCCCTGAGATGTGTTTCTACAAAACCGTATACCATCGGCCTCTCTTCCCTTCGCTGTTCTTCTATCTCTTCCCACTTCAGCCTGTTCCTACCACCCTGCATGTTAATATACCCTATGTCTGAATTGGCTCGGCGCTCGTGGCTACGTCTATTTATGCCCCGGACTCTACCTATCTGAGATATTGGTGCCACTTTGGAATCGTATCTGTCCATACCACCTGTCGAAGAGTGTCCCTGGTTGTTTTCCTCGTTACTAGCTATCCTGCACCCCGAAGGGCTCGCTTGCCCCCCAGAAAAGCTACTGCGCGTCCTGCAAGTCGCCAACCCACCTCATGACCTAGCCGCCCATCGAAGTGAATTCTGTCTCGTTGAAAACCCCCCCACCTATGCACCTCTCTGTTTATTTCCACCACCTCAAAGCCTTTCTCTCGACTCATCGGCCATATCTCTTGGTTCGCGTTGACCACCGCTCTTTGCAGGTTGCTATCACGCACCGGTACCTCCGGTATCGTGCATATCACTACCTGTACCTTAGGAGAAGTGGCGCGCATGTCTTCGACGCTTTTCGCCAGTGTGGCTGCTAGTCCTGTTGCATCTTCATTTATGACATCGTTTAAACCGCCTGAAATTACCACGAGGTATCGTCTATCAGCTGTCGTTTCGAGCTTTGCGCTCGCTTGCCTCATGACTGCTTCCAGCTTGCGTCCTGGGAACGCCCCTACTGCAACCCTCTTGTCACCTCTTACCCTCTCTTTGATGGCTTCAGTGCATCGATTTAAATTTGAGTCCCCGGCGATTATCACATGCTGTGACTTTTCAGCTGGAGCGTTCTGCACCCTGGGGCTACTTGCACCTGTGACGCCGGCTGCTTTGTTCCCTCCCTGCCCCACCACTACCTCGCTGAAGCTGGGCCTTGCAACAGTTGAATCGGCCAAACCTGTTTTTTCCAAACTTGCTTGCTTTTCCTTCTCCACCGTTCTGGTTGCCGGTTCCCTACTGTTCTCTCGGTAGTTCGCTTCTTTGTTCAGCTTTGCTAGCGCTTCCTCGGCGGACTTCAGTCTTTCTCTCATTGCCCTCGTTTTTTCTTGCTCTGTCGCCAACGCAGTCTTGAGCTCGGCGATTCTCATCAGCAGTTCACTCTGGGCAACCATCATTTTCTGCATTTTTTCCTCGACCTCACATTGCCTACACTTCGCGTCAGCCTCTTCTCCATCCGCTTCTACGCTTGGGTCCACTTTCAAACCCACTCCACATCCTGATCACTTAACAGTCTTTTTAACCATGCCTTTCTGGCGCCAAGTGTCCCTATACTCGATAATTACTAAACTCGAGCCCTGCACTACGAAAAAAAAGAAAATCTAAGCTCTACTACAAAAATTTGCGTGTTCAATGGACGCGCACCTCCCCCACGGGGTGGCAAAAGAAAAAAAACAACAAAAAATTTCAAACACACACACCCGCACTAACTAATAAATACCTGGTGACTGGCCCCCGGAAAAGCCGTACCATAAAATAAGTGCTACGAAGATTTCAACCGCTGCCTTATAATTATAAAGACAAGCTCAAAACATGCAAAAACACATATCTGCGCAGTCGATCCGGAGCGCTCAAAAAACACGTCCATCCACCTTGACAGCCCGAACTGAAGGACCAGCCAGGACCATGGATGGATGCTATGAGCGTCCCCTTTATAACGGGGTGGTGACAAGTATGCCACCAGGCTCGAAAAAAAAAACCTTTTTTTCTTTTTTTTTATGTTGGCCTAATGCCTCTACTTCGATAAATTCTATCTTAATGGAAAAAAGGTAAATTTTCAGCTTAAGTTCTCTGCCATTTACGGCACACTGTCCATATTTTATTTTTCCAATATTTATTTTTGTCCTTTCTCTCTAATTTTCTGCCACCAATACTCTAACCGTCTCTTACTTATTTCAATCGCGGGTGTGTTCAGCTTTCCATTGTTGTCCCTAAAACCCAAGGCTTCCTGTAGGCTCGTGCCCAAACGTACACCTGGGTGGATATCTCCACATTCAATCAGAACATGCTCCGCCGTTTCCTTATCTTTCCCGCAGCATGTGCATTGTTCTTCTTCTTTCCTGAATCTTGCTTTATAACTACGCGTTCTAAGGCAACCCGATCTCGCTTCAAACAGTAAAGCGCTTCCCCTTGAATTATCGTAAAATGCCTCCCTCCTTATTTCATTTTTGCCCTTTCGGTAGTTACTCAAAGCCGGTTTTTTCTCCATAGCTGCCATCCAGTAAATCTTCTCCGCCTCCCTGACTTTTCCCTTAACGCTCTTTGTTGACAAATGGCTTACAATACCAGCCGTATATTTACTAGTGAGTCTTCTAGTTCTTTTTCTCCACTGTGTGTCCACGCTCTTCCTATACAAATAACGGAACACCTTCTCTGCCCATCTACTCTCCTTCATATTTCTTAGCCTTTCTTCGAACCTTATTTTGCTCTGCGCTTCCCTCGCCTCAAAACCTGCCCACCCCATATCGCCCTTTACAGCCTCGTTTGTCGTCTTCCCGTGAGCACCCAACGCGAGGCGTCCCACAGTCCTTTGATTTACATCCATTCCCGATTGCACCAGCCAGGTGACTGCAGTGCCACGGCGAGCCGTGGCGCGAACTAGCAAGAGTAGCCTCCCGCTAGGTGCTTTCCTCACGACCGCGCGCGGCATAGGTGCCGAATTGCGCGAACAATCCGTAGGCTGTTTATTCCATAGCGGTGCGCCCGCGGTGGCTGGAGCGGTGCGGGTATGTAAAGGCACCGCTGGTTGTGTTATGTGTGTCAGCACTTCCTCTATTACAGTGTTGTGCGGCGGTTTGTATTATTGCGATATTATTCCTTGTGAATATGGTGATGCGTGAACGCTGACTATTCTGTCTGGACGTTAGTTATTATGCGCGGTGCGCTCTGACCCGCTTTAGTGAACGCTGTCACTTGGGTACTTGCTGCATGTGGTCGTGCTGCACTGCATTTGGTCCGGATTAGTTTAGACCATGTATCGGTGACTAATACTGGTTTTCCTCGAGAAATTCGGTCTTGCGCAACAACTCTGTCGCTGCTGTGCTGTACAGCATCGAGTTTGGCACAGATGCCCCGACCGCAATCACAAGTGTCTTTGTAAAATCGGTGGTATGAATATCGCTTTATTTCCACTACACGCACAGGTAGTCAATGTAGCATAGAGAAAAAAAA
Organism: Rhipicephalus microplus; assembly: GCF_043290135.1. Lineage (NCBI taxonomy): Eukaryota > Metazoa > Arthropoda > Arachnida > Ixodida > Ixodidae > Rhipicephalus > Rhipicephalus microplus. The sequence goes on from NW_027464586.1 coordinate 23,145,968, forward strand.
AGCTGTGACTGCGTTATCCTCTGTCGGTGATCTCCCATGAATGCTTATACAAAGTTAAACCATTCAGTTTTGTACACTTTTGTGGCCTCTACTTCTTTGGCTGCTCCTTACACGACAATGCAAGAAAAAAGCACTCTACTAATTTACATCAATGTTACGCAGAGACGGTGCATCATACTTAGACAAGTCTCTAGAAAAGATATAACGTCTTCAAAGAAGGCCATGTACATGTCCAGTCTTGCAAACAAGCTTATTGCTCACGCTTTTGGCAAATTTTGTTGTTAGGGTTCTGCTGACATGAGCCTCAGTGGACCACCGTTTCATACATATATTGTATGATTGGTGTGTCAAGTGGTCACCTATAAATTGCGATACGCATAAAAAGTGAGTGCTTTGCCTTCAGCGCAACTTAGGCATGCTCACTTTTCGCTTAACACCTAAATCTAAACCTCGTCGTACATTGAAGGTGTGATTATCATCAGCCTGACTACGCCCACCGAGGGGCAAATGCATCTCCCATGATCTGCAAATCAACCTAGTCTTGTGCTTTTCGTTGCCATGTTATACCTGCAAACTTTTTAATCTCATTCACCCATCCAACTTTCTGTCTACCCTTCGTGCATTTGCATTCTCTGGGAATCCAGTCAGTTACCTATAATGACCAGTGGTTATCCTGCCTGCGTGCAATATGTCCGGCCCATGTCCGTTTCTTCTTCTTGATTACAACTATGATATCCTGAACACTGGTTTGTTCACTGACCCACTCTGCTCTCTTCTTGTCTTTTAAAGTTACACCGATCATTTTCCTTTCCTTCGCTCAATGGGTCATTCTCAATTTAAGCTCAACCCTCTTTGTAAGCCTGCAGGTTTCTGCTCCCTAGGTAAATGTTCGCAAGATGCAGTTGTTGTATACCTTCCTCTTGAGGGTTAGTGGCAGATTACCATTCATGATTAGAGAATGCTTGCTGAATATGATCAACCCAATGTTTATTCTTCTAGTTACTTCAATCTCTTGGTTCGGCTTCGCAGTTACGACTTGTCCTAAGTAGGCATTTCATTTCATTTGATTTATTTACTCTCAAGGCCGAAGTATTACAGAGAGAAGCGGGTATACATCGTACAAAAAATCAGGAAATACAGCAAATCAAAATTATATGCGCACAATGGCGGTCTGAAAACCATAAAAGAAAAGAAAGAATGCGTGATGTGAAGAAGAGGCAGGGTGGTTGTAACAACAATGTTCAACATGGTTGCGTCTTTGAATGACACGCGTACACAAAAAACCAACAAGAGAAAACACAGCGTGACTTAAGTGGCGAATTTACGCGAAATGGTTAGAGAGGGCGTTTTTAAACAAAGTGAGGTCAGTGATAGCAGCGATAGGGGCGGGAAGGTGGTTCCACTCATTTGCAGTTTTCGGGATGAATGATTCAAAATATAAATTCGTGCGGGCGCTAGGAACGCCCACTTTAAACTGATGATCGTTGCGTGAGGAAACGTACGATGGGGGCTGGAAAAGAGTGTTGCTAAAAGACGGAATACAATGAAAGATCTTATGGAACAGGCAAAGGCGAGATATTTTACGCCGCAGTGAGAGAGTGGGCAAGTGAAGATTGGCTTTCATCGAGATAACACTGGACGTGCGATGGTAGTTTGACATGACAAAACGTGCCGAGCGATTTTGAACCACCTCGATGCTGTCAGCGAGGTAATTGGTATGTGGATCCCAGACTGACGACGCGTACTCGAGTTTGGGTCGGACTAATGTTTGATAAAGCAGAAGTTTAAGGTTAGTCGGAGCCAAAGAAAAGTTTCTGCGCAGATAACCTAACGTGCGATTCGCATTGTTTGTAATATAATCGACATGCGTGTTCCAAGAGAGATTGTTAGAAATATATACTCCTAGGTACTTGTAGGACGAAACCAGATCGAGATTGCTGTGGTTAAGTGTGTAGTCGCACGGTACATTATGAGAAATACAACGGGAAATTCGCATAGCCTTGCATTTAGTAACGTTTAGCTTCATTAACCATGCGTCGCACCATGATGAAATGTGATCCAGGTCTGTTTGAAGGGCAAGATTATCTGCGTTAGTCCGGATTTCACGGTAAATTACACAGTCATCGGCAAATAGTTTGATGGATGATGAAATGTCTTTAGGTAAGTCGTTGATGTAGATAAGAAATAGTAGGGGACCAAGAACTGAACCTTGCGGAACGCCGGACGTTACAGGGCTAGTCGGGGAACAATGGTCGTTAGCAGTTACAAACTGGGTGCGGTTAGATAAGAAACATTCAATCCACTTTAAGACGTTAGCTTCAATATTTAGCGCGTTTAGTTTCAGAAGAAGTAACTTGGGGCAGACGGTATCAAAGGCTTTTGAAAAATCTATGAAGACACAATCAACAGTAGATGAACGATCAGCAGCCGAGAATAAATCGTTAGTGAAGGCCAGAAGCTGTGTCTCACATGAATATTATTTCCTAAACCCGTGTTGGTGAATGCTAAAGAAGGCGTTACTTTCAAGATAACTAACGACGTGGGTGTAAATTACATGTTCGAGAAGTTTGCATGGTACACTGGCTAGTGAAATGGGGCGATAGTTCCCGGGACTATGAGCGTTTCCTGATTTAAACAAGGGAGCCACCTTCCCCACCTTCCAGTCCTCTGGGAGAACACCTTCTTCTAATGACTGATCAAAAAGTCTCGACAGAATAATTGAGGAATGAACGTCAGTGTTTTTCAAAAATTTAAAAGAAATGCCATTGACGCCTGGTGACGACGAAATTTTAAAATTTTGGATCAACTTGCGTATGCCGGCCCGGTCAACGTGTACAGAATTCATCATAATAAAATCGCGAGCTTGAACACCTGGAAGGACGGCAGGAGTAGTGTTCGTAAAGAATGAAGAAAATGCATGGTTAAGGGTGATACAAACGTTCTCACTGGAAATTACTTCGTCCGTGTCAGTGGTAAGTTCAATCTGTTTCCTATCGCCCCCATTAACGACCTGCTAAAATTTGTGGGGATTGTTTTGCAGAATTAACGGTAGCGATTGCTGAAGAAAGGACTCCTTTGCCGTGGATAAAGCACGCCCGTATTCATCGGCTACCTTTTTGTAAACCTCCCATCTTTCAGATAAATTAGAACGCTTGGCTTGGTGGTAAACGCGCTTCTTTTTATTGGGCAGGCGTTTCAATGTTGGCGTGAACCACGGTGATTGACTGTTACATGCGATTTCGCGTAGTGGTATGTACCTGTTAACGAGTTCAGCAACTTTATTTTTAAACAGCATCCAGTTATCGTTGACAGATCTTTGGTTGAAATCTTCTAGAAAAACGGAGGTGAAATGTTCAAGTTCGGTATTAATGGTTCCATAATCAGCTCTACTGTAGTCCCTGAATCGCTTTTCACTTTTTTGTTTACGGGGCGATGCGCAGGGGAGGTTGAAAACGATTGCTTCGTGATTACTGAGGCCTGGCAAAACAGAAAGCGATTGCACGAGATCGGGGTGAGAAGTCAGAACTAAGTCTAAAGTTGAAGCACTTGAATGTGTAATGCGAGTTGGGCACATAACCAGCTGCGTTAAATTGAATTGCGTGCATGTGTTAAGGAAGCAGGCGCTTTCAGAGGAGCCAGAGCCAGGCGATAAATGGGAGTTGTTTCAGGAAATATCAGGAAAGTTAAAATCACCTAGGATTAAAATTGGTGTGGCAGGGAACCTCACGTGCAAGTCACTTAAGACGTCATGAAAATCATTGGAAAAACCAGATGGCGCATTCGGAGGGCGATAGCAGGCACAAACAATGACATCTTTGTGACTTATGCGGATTCGAACGCACACCAATTCAAGGGAACATACAATGGGAATTTTAAACGACATGAATTCCTCTGAAACAGCGATCAAGACACCGCCACCAGAACGCGAGCCACGGTCACACCTAAAAAAGGAAAAATTTTTGTCGCACTGCAGGATCTCACGGTTTTCAACTTTTGACGACAGCCAGGTTTCAGTCAAAACAGATTCCTGTACAACTTCCAGCATCTCACCACCTATCGCAAAGTGCTGTTTTCTGCCGAGATGGTAGCACATTGCTTTAGTTTTGTGCACATTCATTGTCAGATCTGCTTTTCGGCTTTCTATGTTCAGTTTTGTAATCTTGAGTTGTAATTCATCTCCTGAGTTACTCATCGAGGCAATGTCATCAGCGAATCGCAGGTTAATTCGATACTTTCCAGTAACTCTCATTCCTAACTCTTCCCAAGCTAGGGTCCTGAAAACCTCCTGTAAACAAGAGATCAATAGCACTGGAGAGATTGTATCTCCCTGCCTTACACCCTTCTTTATTGGGATTCTGCCGCTTTTTATTGGTGGCTGTGCATCCACTGTATATTTATTCTAGTATGTTTATGTAGCGTTTTCAATGCCCTGATTCAGCAGTGCCTGCATTACTGCTGATGTCTTGATTGAGTCAAACACCTTCTCGTACTCTATGAAGGCTATGTATAGGTGTTGATTGTATACGAAGGTGTTGTTTGATATGTTTATAGCACGCAATAACGTTAACTATATGGTACATTCTACAGTGCAGTTAAGTTTGGCGTATTTCGGTCGGTGCTTCTTTTTTTCAACATCTAGCAGTAATTTATTTCGGGCAAGAAATACCAGTTATGGTCTTGTTGGTTTTTCCCACTTCATAATTCAAACTTTTCAATAAAAGATCACATCTCACACTATAATAAAAGAAGCAAGGCAGTGGAGGGTCTTGACACTTTGATCATGCACTGCCATATTGTAATTTCCAACTGCAACTCAAACACCACTGCTTGGCATATTTAATGCATACAAAATTCTATTGTTGCAACATTTGTCTGTGTAAACTTTTGGATGTAAAAACATGCTCAGACTATCGACAACAGCTGGTCCATTAGTTTTCAAAAAGTTTTCAAGGCTGTACATGGTTCTGCTAAATGTTCCAGATATGTTTCAACGTTGCTAGAAACCTGTCCAAAAGCAGTTGGTAGTACCACTACAATACGTAAACAGTAGCACTGCGATGTGAGTTGAGTAACCTGTTGGTATTGAAACCAACCTGCGATGTGAAACAGCTCAATAACACATGCTCTTTTTGTATGTCAGCCTTTTTTATGTCGAATGCTAAATGTTCCAGATATGTTTCTCGCAGTTACCTATAATTTTCCCAACCCTGTGCAAGCTTAATCGATCTTATGCGTGCAAATCCCATATAGCCTTCTGCCTTTCTCAGCTATTTTTCCCACCTTTTCGTAGCCACACAATCTCCCTAACTGGTCACTTGTCTCTCCCCCACATTGATTCACCTGCCCAGGTCCACCTTTTTTTCTTAATGTCAGCTAGAATGTCATCACGCTCTGTTTGTTCACTATCGAGCTCTGCTTATTTAATATCTCTCTGTTAGGCTAACCATTTTCTATTTTGCACAGTTCTTTATCTGTTTTTGACCTTTTTTTTCTTCTTCTTTTTTTAATATCATTCAAGTTTCTGCATCACATGTTAGTACTCGCAGCATACAATAGTTGACCACTTTCTGCTTTATAGACAGTTGTAAACTGCTTTTATGATTCGCAATTAAAGATTAAAACTGCAATTAAAGCTTTAGCCCATTCATATTGTTTGGTGAATTTCTTTTTCTTCAACGGTGTGTCCTGTGAATATCTGACTGAAATATATATATATACATATATATAATTAAGAATAAAGGAGCACACTTACGAAAATTTGATAATTGTTTACTCTACGTTTCGGCCGTGGCACGGCTGAAACGTAGAGTAAACAATTATCAAATTTTCGTAAGTGTGCTCCTTTATTCTTAATTATATTTGCACCCACAGAATTCCTTTTTGAATCATATATATATATATATATATATATATATATATATATATATATATATATATATATATATATATATATATATATATATATATATATATAGTAAAAATGTGTGCCCTTGTGAACTGTCACTCTTTTGTTTGGTCTCCTAATATTAGATCCAGTTATCTTACTTATTTTTCTGGAACCCTACTTGAACACTTTCTCGGTTCAGACTCTCAGTTAATTGTAGTTCATCGGCACCACTGCTGAAAAGCAAAACGTCATTTGCAAAGCGTAAGTACCAAGATATTCTTTGTAAACATTTCATGTTTCTTATCAACATGTGGCTCAAATACTTCTCCTAAGCATGCTGTAAATATTGCTCAGATTTTGTCTCCATGCCAGATCCACTTTACGAATAAAATTTTTCTGCTCGGTGAAAGCTTCTTTCCCATGAAGGGACATTTCTTGTCGCCCCTCAAAACATCAATAAAGTTCGATGCCTGCCTGCCTGCCTGCCTGCCTGCCTGCCTGCCTGCCTGCCTGCCTGCCTGCCTGCCTGCCTGCCTGCCTGCCTGCCTGCCTGCCTGCCTGCCTGCCTGCCTGCCTGCCTGTAGATGTTGACTATGGTATTCATGCAGGCATTATGCACTGGCTGGTATCTGCTGGTATCTCTACCGAGTCGAATGCCTTTTGTTAGTCTCTGCTAGCTAAGTAAATGGATGTTCCGTTTCGCAGATTTTTCAGTTTAACAGCGCATGGCTATGATCCTCAGTGGGCCATCTGTTGAGCCGTGTATAAGTATTTAAATTTTTCATCTCCTTTTTCTGCATTTGTTCGGTATTGGCATTTTTACAGTTTGGCTGTACATTTGATTCGCCACTACATGAGGCATTGTGCAGTTGTGCAGAAAGTGTCACAAGCTTGTTAAACACGAGATTTCCATATTTGATCTGGTCAACAATTTTACTGCAGGAGTTTTCGTTGGTCAAGTTTTGTAGGGCTCTATTCCATTCTCTAAGGGTAGGGTATCCAAGGAGATTCGTTCCTGGTTGGGGTTCTAATTTTATGTTTTCTTCTAACTTTGTTTATATTTACTCACAGAATTTAAAAATTTTGTTGAACTTTGGCTTCTTTCTCTTCGTGAGCTGTAGTAAAAGTCTTCTGCCACGTTACTATAAGTGCTGAGACTGCTGATTATGTTACTCTATGTGTTGGAGTGTGCATTTGTAAGTAGTTTCCTGTTGTCATGTTCTGTCCTTTCTTTGAATTCTTCATCTAATTCTTTGGTACTATAAATCCCCATGTCTGCGATTTTCTTTTTGTTAATCAGCCCTTTTAGGTCAGTTAATTCAACTTTCGATCTTGAGTGGGTAGCTTTGTAGATTGTTGTTTCTTTTTCACTTTTTGTGATTTGGGAGAATTTGCTTACTTCTTGCCCTGGTCCTTTAACATATCTGCAGTTGCGTTTCGGGAATCAATGTAGTTATGGTTTTATTCATTTGCTCTATGTCATAATTTTTTTCTTGTTTTAAGGCCTCGCATATGAGTGTTCTAAGGCAGTGCTGAGAATGTGCCTGACTCTGGCTGTGCTCTGTTTTCAGAGGAGCCTTGCAATTTGTCTGCAATTTATAGTGATAATAATAATAAGAATAAACGGCATGTTTCGGTGCCTTGAGGTTACGCATACAATTTTGGCGAGCTTACTGATGATGACTATAGAATTCAAGCTTGTGAAGACATCGGTTTCGTCAAACATTAAAAATGAAGTATTAAAGACAAAAATGTATTAACAACTAATCACCGGTCATCGCTGTTGTATCTGAAGTGGTAGCTGCGTTGAAGTTTGCTCGCAACAACATAGGCTTACGTTGGCTTGTTGACAGTGCGTCTGTTTTTTGTGAGAAAAAGTGGCATGGCGGCTTCCTGTTTTGCCCTTGGACCAGTGCGAAGTTCAAGCTACGTGTTTATTTGCGGCAAGCACTCTTCCTCGCGATAAATCTACTCTTGAGGGACGACATTGATGAACACAAATGTTCACAGCTTCATAGTGCACTTCGTGTCAAGGACGGGTAAGCTGTCAACCTCTAATTAATCTCCGGGTGAACACGCTTTCGCACCATTAATTTTGTGGCAGTGATGGTAATACCACTCTGTGTTAATGTACCACAATTCGAAAACCTTCTCGCTGCCCAAGTTGCTCGGTTCCTACAGCAGCCCGATGAGGTTATTGTAAAGGCTAATATAGATCTTGACAATAAAAGTAAGACTTTCATTGCTTACCGTACTTACGCCGTAAGTGTTGCGTATTTCTCTTGTTGCGATACGTGTACTAACGATGTCCATTTATTGTGTGTTTAATTCAAACACGTAGCTGGTGTTAAGATCACGTGTCGCTCTTCTGCTGTGCCCGATCACTAGTGGGAGCATTTCAACCCGGTAAAATCGGCTGCGCTGACACTGAGTGACGGACGAGTCAGCTGCTCCGTGCTGCATAACAAATTAGGCTGAAACGTCACATTTGACCCACTTGTCAAATTGTTGTGCTATTTCAATTATTGAACTACCGAAAAAATTGCAGATGGCCGTCGGTGAGGGGGTAAAATGTTTTTCACTTTCGCCCTAGAATGAACACTTTATTGGTTAGACAGCAGTCATGCCTCCGGCACTTGACGTGCTGGTAATAAAATAAAAAGATGCAAATTATTAATTTTAATTTGTGAGCTACAGTGTAAAAATATCATTCTTTTCGTTTCTTTCATATTTTCAGACTTAGTATAGTGCGTACTAGTCTGTAGACGTAAGATGGCAGGAAATCAACAAAAGATGGCAGGAAATAAACGATAAAGAGCAATCGTTGGTTCACTAACTCAGAAAAAACGAAAACAATTTGAGTGCATTGAAAATCCACCAAAATACAAAAAATATGAGCTATGATTAACACGGATTATACAAAGCAGTACCTGTTTTATAGTTTTTTATATCAGCAAGTGTCGTATTATAAAACCAAAAACACAGACGTTGAGAGGAAGACAAGCCTGAAGAGATGAAACATTGTGAAGATGGGCTGTCGCCATAGCCATCGTCTTCCTTTCTTTCTTTCTTTCTTTCTTTCTTTCTTTCTTTCTTTCCTTCTTTCTTTCTTTCTTTCTTTCTTGATTTGTTTCTTTTTGTGCCAGTACAGAAAATGGAGCGAAAGCAAAAGTCCTGAAGCCTGACAAAGGGGCTTGTCATTATGCACACTTCTTCAAGTTGCAATCGTCGACCTATCTGAATTGTGTAGGGCAGATTTATCAAGATGAAGGGAACCAACATGCACTGGTGCTAACAATCAGCAAATGACCACAAAATATTTAACATATGTTGTACCAACAAGGGCAAAATGCATCCCTTGTTTACCTTAACCCATTTTGTATATTCTTCATACCCTCTCCTCCAACTTATACAATGCAGGGAAGGCCACATGCGAAAACGGGGAGATGAAAACAAGGAGTCCGCATGCTGAATTGGGTGAGATAAAAGCCGATTACCCATGATGTGTGGCGCCAGGGTAAAAGGGGCAATGAATCAAAAGCCCATGAAACAGAAAGAAATGAGGGCCAGGAGAGCAACGGTTATGCATGGATGGGTAGAAAAGGAGAAGACATTTTGCTGAATTATCTTTGTGTCCACGAAGCACCACCTGACAAGGGGGAGAATTAGCCTTAGAGTTTCCTTGAAGAGTGGCTTATTTTTTATAGGTTTTCGTTGTGTATGTGCCATGTGAAATTGGTTCAATTGCCCCTTTGAAACTTTTATACTTGTTGGCTGAAATGTGTTAAACTTGTGAATAAGGTGCTGCAATTTTTCCGAAAAGCTGGTTACTGTATTTAGGGTTAAAGTTTGTTGAAGATACGTCCTGTCACTATAAAATGCTGCGTCATTGCTTCCAATGTTTTGCTATGCTAGCTTGATGCCTATTTATTGAAACGTTAACAGGTTGTCCTGTTTGTTAAGAAGGATTGAGAGCTGAACTAGTTGGTGAGATATCATTTTAACAAGTGGTATTGCAGCGCAACTTCGACGGGGACACAGAGGACAAGAAAACACGACACTCGCCTTTATGTTGAGGTGTTGCCATTCCATCATATTAAAATATTGTGCTGTTTGTGACAATATGCATATTTAATAATGTTGGTAATGTTTAAACAAGTGAAAGTAAAACTAGATTTTATACTATGCATAAATCACTTCTAGTGCTTTTAATTCTATCATAATCTTGAAGATGTTTGCAGGTCCTAAATTTAGAATAACAACGAGGTATTATGTCTACAAAAATGCAGGTTTACTTCTGCATGCTCTAACACCTTGGGGAACGTTATCTGAAGCGGCTCATTGCTCGTTATACTTGCGAAGGATATTATTCAGGTTTAGAACTGGGTTTCAATATTTGATTGCAAAGGCTACCGGCTGGTTAGGCTGTGTTAAGGTAATTTCCTAATTTTTAAGCTTCCTTTTAGGTTTTGTTCAGTGTTGTGCAGGTCATTTCGCCAAATGTCTCCTTTAGCTTGCTTAATTGGTGAGCATAGTGATCGTTGTCGCTACAGACAATTCTTAATTGCTTCGCTTGTCTGGCGTATGGTTCTTTGCCGTGTCATAGATGATAGCTTGTGTAGCCTCTGTATTATAGTAAACTATTCGTTGGCATTATGTAGAGCGTATCCTTTGATTTCTTTGTAAAAGCAAGAACTCTAAGACCGCCCAATTAAGATGCGCATAACAAAAATTCACCACTGAAGATTAAATTTGGCCAAACAAGTTAGCAGCAAGCAACTTATAGTAAACCAAACCAAGATCTTTTTTTTTCTTTTTGTCCGGTTTGACTTGGGGTGGAGTTCGTTTCTCCTGCACATCCTTCCTCCTCAGAATTTCACTTGGCTCTGCCTTGTTCATTTTTCTTCTCTGATTAGCATTACCTGCTATATGTTTATGGTGCGAGGGAGCATTTGTCTTTTTTTATACCTCACAATAAACAATGCTACAATAGATACCGTCATATCCAAAATAATTGTGCTGAACCTTGATGCATGGTAAACTTACTACTAGGGTGAAACTATTTACAATTGCCATTGAATGTTATTGTCATGAATGCATCTCAGAAATGAGGCTAGCAGCACAGCTATTGATGCCATTATTCAAAATGATTCTAGTTTCAATATTATCAGTGTTGCCTAAAGACAACTTATCCACTGAAAGATAACAAACAATATTTAAACCAAGAAACATGCACGTGTTAGTCTCTGTTTATGATAGAGTTGTAAAGAACAAGTGGAATAAGTGTCATATTTTGCCACGATTGAAGCCATGTGGTTGAAATTGTGGAAGGAAACTGTGGAGGGATATATAGGCCTCTGCTGCTGTAGTTTCAAGCAGTTTGGTTCCCTTCACTGCAGCAATGCGACATGGGTTATATCACAATGTACAAACTCAGTACTCCCAACAGTAGTTTGCTGTGCAGCTTTGCACGTGATTCACCAGCTTGTTGTGTGTATTTTACAAAGGATTACAAAGATACTGAAGAGAAACAGTGACCTTGTTTAGATTGACAAACTGCACTCTGAGAATTCTGATGCTATTGCCATATGTTTCACTTTCCCAAGTTAATTATTAGCGGAGAAAATTTAGGTTGAAGTTTCACTATTGAAAGTTGTACCGAAATTTCCATGTGTGACGTCAAACATTTTAAATGTATTTCATAATTTTGCGATTGGAATAATAGCGAAAGTTGGCCTAGTTGGTGGTTCATACTTGGGAAGTAAAAACAGCGCAAAAATATAGACAAGGACCGAGGAAGAGACGACACCGCACTGACCTCGCGACTAAACTTTATTGGAAGACACCCGCACATATATCAAGCATTCGACCCGGTCACGTGGAAAACCAAAGGCGTCTGCGCATCAAAGCAAACTAAGTATGATACAAGCCCAATCATATTGAACATCAAAACGTCTGTAACAACTGAAAGCAAAAACACCTTCATATTTGTCAAAACATACGCAACAGTCTATAACAAACTAATAATCACTTTAACATGGCGGCACTGGACAGAGGTACTGAATTTCCTTTTCGCCAAGGGCCACAGACGGCTTACTTACACACCTTTCCCTCAACTTTTCGATGAAAAAAAACCTCAGTCACTTCCCTAGTGCACTTGTCCTGATGTCCAAACAAACAAGTGGCTTTATCTGCCAATGGTTGGCACTTGTTTCATCTGGCAATGGTGGCAACTTGTTTCATGTTGCGTGTGTTTTGGCAAATATGAAGGTGTGTTTTTTTTTCTGTTCTTACACACGTGTTGATGTTCAATATGATTCGGCTTGTTTCATACCTTGTTTGCTTTGATGCGCAGTCGCCTTTGGTTTTCCACGTGACCGGGTCGAATGCTAGTTTCAAGAACCATGTACATGATGTATGCACTAAGGGACAAAGAAGGCAATATAACTACCAATATGGATAGGGTAGTTGAAATAGCGGAGGAGATTTACAGAGATCTGTACAGTAGCCGGGACAACCACGACCTTAATACTATAGGAACTAGCAGTGACACAGATGACACCCCACCAGTAATGATAGAAGCAGTCAGAAAAGCCTTGGAGAGCATGTAAAGAGGTAAAGCTGCTGGTGAGGATCAGATAACATCAGATCTTTTGAAAGATGGAGGACAGATTGTGTTAAAAAACTAGCCACCCTGTTTACAAGGTGTCTCCTGACGCGCAGAGTCCCAGAGTCTTGGAAGAATGCTTACACATCTTAATACATAAAAAAGAGATGAAAGGACTTGAAGAAATACAGGCCGATAAGCTTGCTCTCGTAGCATACAAGCTATTTACAAAGTTAATTGCTAACAGAGTAAAGAAAACACTAGAATTCATTCAACCAAAGGAACAAGCAGGATTTCGAACAGGCTACTCAACAATCGACCGCTTTCATACTATCAATCAGGTAATAGAGAAATGCTCAGAATATAACCAACCACTAAACATAGCCTTCATAGATTACGAGAAGGTGTTTTATTCTGTAGAAATGTCAGCCGTCATGCAGACACTGTGTAATCGGGGCGTCGATGAAGTATATATAAACATCCTCGAAGAAATCTACAGGGGATCAACTGCTACCTTAGTGCTTCCTAGGGAAAGCAACAGAATACCAGTCAAGAATGGTGTAAGGCAGGGTGATAAAATCTCCCTAACGCTATTTACCGCGTGCTTACAGGAGGTTTTCAGAAGCCTGGAATGGGAACAGTTAGGGGTGAGAGTTAATGGAGTGTACCTTAATAACCTACGCTTCGCCGATGAAATTGCATTGCTGAGTAACTCAGGGGACGAATTGCAAATCATGATTACGGAGTTAGACCAGGTGGTCAGAAAGGTGGGTCTTAAAATTAATCTGCAGAAAACGAAAGTAATGTACAACAACCTCGAAAAAGAGCAGCGCTGCGAGATAGGCAATAGTGCACTTCAAGTTGTAAAGGGCTATGTCTACTTAGGGCAGGTAATAACCGCGGAGCCAAAACACAAGATTGAAGTAACTAGAAGAATAATAATGGAGTGGAGCACATTTGGCAAGCACTCTCAAATAATGACAGGTGGATTGGCACTATTCCTCAAGTATAAGGTATATAACAGCTGTATCTTGCCGACCCTAAGCTATGGGGCAGAAACCTGGAGACTTACAAAGAGGGTTCAGCTTGAATTGAGGACGACGCAGCGAGCAATGGAAAGAAAAATGGTAGGTGTAACCTTGAGAGACAAGAAGAGAGCAGAGTGGATTAGGGAACAAACGGGGTTAAGGATATCATAGTTGAAATCAAGAAGAGAAATTGGACATGGGCCGGGCAGGTAGCGCGTAGACGGGATAACCGCTGGTCACTAAGGGTAATTGACTGGATTCCCAGAGAAGCAAAGCGGGTTAGGGGGAGGCAGAAAATTAGGTGGGCAGATGAGATTAAGTTTTCGGGTATAAATTGGCAGCAGCAAGCACAGGACCGAATTAACTGGCGGAAAATGGGAGAGGCCTTTGTCCTGCAGTGGACGTAGTCTGGCTGATGATGATGATGATGCTTACAAGACAGTGTCTAACCTCAAGCAAAAACAGAGGGCAAACCCTCTTCATCAGTAGGATACTTTGGTGGGTGTTGTCATTCTATAAGTGCAACAATTTGTGTCTCTTTCAAGTGGATAGTGGCTCCGTAGCAATGGATGCAAATTTGTGTAACTTCAAGGGAAGACAAGCAGTCTACACTAACTTCGTCAAGTTAAAAGTCATCAAAACAAAAGTTTTAGTTAGCAAGGCAGTCGCGCTGTGTAAGGACTTGGAACTTGCACAACAAGCAGAGTCTATTGTATGCTAGAGCTAGCAAAAAGAACACCCTTTCTTTGTTTTTTACGGCGAAGACGTAGAAGCCAGGTGTTTCATTCAGGAGAATTGTGAATTATTGAGGTATCTGGCAGAACGTTATTAGTCAGTTTTTAATGAAGCGTCTAGACTCGGTTGTCATGAGAGATTCATTTTAAACTGAGAATTTCTCATGCATCATCCACTTTCTTCAAAGAATACTTCGTTGAGTACTTGTTTTTGGTCGATGTTGAGGACATATTTTATTCTGTCCTGCACGGTGAATTGTTTTTCTACATAAGAAGTTGCGTAGACGGGAGTGGTGTGGTTGCCTTCAGGAATGCCGTGGGCATAGCAGTAGAAACTTTTGCGGCCCTTCTCAAGTTTTATATTAAAGTCAACTTCATTAGCAATTTTATATTCATCAAAGACCAGTCATTTTCGTAGGCTCGTATGTTGGTCCTGTGTTGTGCAATTTCTTACGTTTGACCTTAGCCACTTTTATAATGTTCTACCAACCTTTTAATTAGTTGAAGGTTTTAGAAGTTCTTACGTATGATGATATTTTGTATTATTTTAAAGCAAATAACCACCGTAACATATTGACCCATCGTTAACGATGTTCTAGCAGGCTTTTGCAGACTGAAAAAGGATTGGTGTTTACACATGAGTCGAAGGCTTGTGGCTTTTTGCAGTTTTTGGCTTAGCGCATTACCTTGCAGAGTCGTAACAGCTGTTGGCTTTTTGTCTAGGTGTGCTGAAAAATTGCTCCCATACGAGTTGATGCATTCCAAACTGTGAAAAGGGCCATAGCTGAACAATGCCTAGAGTATCTTTGTGCAATGTCATGCTCACACATTATGCAAAAAACTTTTCAAAACCAATTGGACTAGTTGTCTGTGGTTGGTTTCCTTCACATGTTTCTTAACGCTGTAGGTGAGTCGCTCCGGCAGAATGTCAAAAGAGACAAGGTACAGTACCAAGGTACTGGGGTACAGCAAGAGCGCAGAACAGCGAGACCTGGGGTTGTACTGTATATGCACCGAGCTGCACACGACCTAAAAACGGTTGCGAACAGAGATGGCATGCCGATTTTTTTTTCTGCGCCACGAAAATCATCTCAGCTTTCTCATGCATACTAGTATACTATCTGATGGAAGCAACAAAGGTGGGTTCCTCAAGAGGGGCGCCAATCAAGCACAAAATGTGTCGACGGGGTCGTTTATGAATTTCCACTATCCCACGGCCAAGGATGAATGTTGGCCGGGCAAGAATATGCGTGAATGAGCATGCACAGAAACATGAGCTTTCGTTAAAATATAAAGATGGGACACTTTTGCTGATGCATTGCTATTCTATTAGGTGTGAGCCGTACCTGGATAAGGTTTGGATTATTGGCAGAAGCAGGGACACAACTACTCGAGATTGCATGGATGCATTCTGTATAAAATCTCGAGGTTTATTAGGTATCTGTGATACTTTCTCTTTCTGGTAGGCAGAGAACAAATTCACAGATTGTGATTAGTTAGTATGCTCTCAATTTGAGCCTAGCTTACTCGACGCATGTGTGCCTACAATTTTCAATGCAGGATGTGATGAATGAACTGTCGAATTTTTGATCTCCCCTAGACCCCTTTTCTCAATACTTTGTCATAAAAAACAGTCATATCTTTGTGGCTTCTGCAAGAACATGCACCGATTAGAATAGCAAAGATTACTTCTAGCCTGATCTTTGTGTCTCAAAAAATACGTAGGGGTAATTTGACACGGAAGAGACACACCGTGTTTGGGTGATGCTGACCAGGGAGACATGAGGCTATCACAAGTTACCGATATGCAATGACAAGGACAATGAATGCAGTGATTGTGCGAGCATTCCAAGCTAAAAAAAAAGGCTAGGAGTGATCAGTGCATTTTCTCGCATAAGCATTGAAATAACAAAAGCAACCACCGTCACCTCTGCCACCATCTGGAACGTAACAGCACTACCAAAGGCTGCATTCATTATTCTTCTGCACAGGGTTACGGCATGCAGCTCCATAAAAGTAAAGTGGGGGCACATAAACGCTTCAATTTGGTAGTGTCAGAGCGCATGCTCAAATCTGTTGCTGCAAAATCATAAAAAATCGCAGCTTTTTTACCAAGTCGTTTTAGAAAAACTTTAAATCGGTTTGAAGACAACGTTACAATGTAGAGGTTTTTGCTTGTGAATGTAAATTCTTCATTAGATTAAAAACTTCGTAAGATGGTTTTGCTAGATAGAGTTTTATTAGTATTTATTAGTAAAAAAACATACTGGGGAGCCATAAAAATTTGTAAACGGAAGTAGGTGCTGGAGACGAAGTTTTGACAAGTGGACTTGTCTTTTACAAGGCTAAACAAAATTTTGAGAAAATTCGTTCGATAAAAGAATGATATTACTTTATCATTGCTGCTATCCGAAGAAATGAAGGTATTTATAATATAGAGGAGCCAAAAATGTAACATGATGCTATTTATTATCGCGCGCACGCACCAACGAAGACCAAAAGCTTGCATCGTGCACTGACTGGCACAAATGTGCTAATCCGATAGTGAAGTGAACATCACATACTATTCAATAAGAAATAACACGCTGGAAAACTTGAAATAAGACCCAAAATGGCATCCTAAAAACTGAAAAGTCCTTCAATTTTCCATGTGATACTTGATTTAGCAAGACCGAACACATACAAGTGCTGGAACGTATTCTAACACAGGGCCGGACTACACGGACACTAGAGAAGGGACAAATCGCTCTTGTGCCCGCATAGTCGTGCGCTGTCATAAAATATATACTGTCACCACTGGCCCAGCTTTCAGTCCTTCTGTGTACACGTGCTTATTTGCGGACGTCCCATTATGACAGACCTAGCTACCCTGTATGATGCACCTTTTCTGCATAATTTTGATATAATAGCTTTGTATATGTATAGTAAACTGTTTTTCTTGCATGCTCGTTTACTGACGCAACCGGCAGCTAAGAAGATAGAAACCACAACAGCGCACAGAAAGGTTTTGAGCATTCGCACGTGCGATCATACCGGTGTCACACAGGCACTTTTGATTGCAATCAGCTAGGGCGCCTGCGCCAAAATCGATCCGGCGCAGCTGTGGCCGACCTGTCGATCTCGATCAAAAGGATTCGAGTGACACCAGTATTAGTCAATCCTAACTGTCCAAGCTAATCGGATCAAATACGGTGCAGCCGTCATCTAACTGCGATATAAGAGGGTGTGACATAGCAACAAGAACCCGTGTGACAGTGGTGTTGTCAGTACAGTGCGTCAGACCCTAAATCTCATCCGGAAGTATGTCTGGACAAACATGATCACGCCTACGCTGGAGTAATTCAACGCTACGCCTCACATGAACCCGCCCAAACTAACGTACCATCAAATGTGGAGGGAACTATATTTGTCAAACAAACCACCGCACAGCACACACAAAACAGCCAACACTTGAGCACATCACGTCGACGCGGGATGTTGGTCATTCAACGCTACCGCTGGCACGAAACACCCACGGCGCTCGATCTCCCCCACCTTTGAAGAATCGGTCGGCCGAGAATCACTGCCACATCACCAGATTCACAAGGAATAATACCGCAATATCCATACACTCTGCCACAGAACACTAAAATCACCGTGACTAAAATCAACGTTGACGTCGGCGCACCGCTCTAGAGACTAAAGAGCCTAAGGATGTTCGCGCAATTTAGGTGCCTAGGCAGCGCATGGTCGCCAGAAAAGCACCTAGGGCGCGGCCACTCGTAATAGTTCGCACCTCGACTCGCCGTGGCGCTGCAGTCGCCGGCTGCAACGGTGCTGGAATGTAAAGGCGCGCCCGGGGGAGTCCACCTTAATTCTCATCTTTTTTTCTTTTTTTCTTTTTTTCCTTTCTCTCCTCCTCTGATTTAGGATTGTATAAAGCTGAGCACCGACAAACTGTACCCTCAATCTTCCTTATGAAGGCCAGACTCTGGCTGAAACGTCAAAATTAACCACGTTGTGACTGCTCACGGAGGGTCTACTTGAATATATATATATATATATATATATATATATATATATATTGTTATATTGTTAGGGCGTTTATTAGCCGGCAACGAGCGAGAATACACAATGGCGACAGTCACAGCCAAGCACGGGCCCTCAGTGCGAGCGGCGTCTTTGTTGGGTAGCCCCACTAGAAGGTACTCAAGAGTTCGACCCATTTCGTAGTTCGGAGGCTTCGCTACAATTACCCCGGGGTCGAAGAGGGAGCCGCCTGGCGATTTAACAGCTTGTTGTTATGAGCGGGTCATAATAAGGCTCCATGCGCTCCACGTTGACGATGTCTCGCCCACGGCGGCGCATGTCCGAAGATTGTTCAACGGGTTCGATCAGATAGTTGACGGGTGAGGTGCGCTCGATGACATGGTAGGGGTCTTCGTATTTGGGACGTAGTTTGGAAGAGAGGCCAGTGGCAGAGGTCGGGATCGAGAGCCATACAAGCGCACCAGGAAGGAACGTGGGCTCAGAAGTGGTGGAGCACTCCCGGATACTCTTCTGCCGCTCTTGTTCTTGCGTCGTAAAAGTCTTGGCAAGCTCGCGACACTCTTCAGCCAGCCTGGCTGTCTCGGAAATAGGTGTACACTCAGATGGATCCGGCGTGTACGGGAGTATCGTGTCCATGGTGTGCGACGGGTGCCTTCCGTACAGCAAGTAGAAAGGTGAAAATCCAGTCGTGCTCTGAGGGGCGGTGTTGTAGGCGTAGGTGACGAAGGGCAGTATATTATCCCAATTAGTGTGGTTGGCAGCGACGTACATACAAAGCATGTCGCCGAGGGTGCGGTTAAAGCGTTCGGTGAGGCCATTCGTCTGTGGGTGGTAAGCAGTAGTTTTGCGGTGGACAGAATGGCACTCCGTCAGAATGGCTTCGACGACTTCCGACAAGAAGACGGCCTCGATCGCTGAGAAGCTCTTGGGGTGGTCCGTGGCGCAGTATAAATCGATGCAGCAGGAAGGACGCAACATCGCGCGCAGCAGCCGCAGGGAGAGCGGCGGTTTCGACGTATCGCGTTAAATGGTCAACGGCAACGATGGCCAAGCGGTTACCAGCCGACGTCAGAGGAAGTGGTTCATACAAATCGATACCTACGCGCCCAAAGGGACGGTCAGGGCAAGGTAACGGTTGTAGACTGGCATGCGACATGTGGGCTGACGGTTTACGGCGTTGGCAAGTGAGGCAAGAGCGAACGAACTGCTGCACATAGCGGTACATCCCGCGCCAGAAGTAGCGTTGTCGAATGCGATGGTAGGTTTTGAATACCCCAGAGTGCGCGCATTGCGGATCAGAATGGAAAGATTCACATATCTCTGACCGCAGACTGCGGGGTATCACGAGTAACCACTGCCGGCCGTCGGCGTCGTAATTGAGTCGGTGTAGGAGGCCGTCACGAATGGCGAAATGGCGAGCTTGACGACGCAATGCACGCGTGGATGGCGTTGCGGATGGATCAGAGAGCATGTCGATGAGCGGGCCGATCCAATTATCCTTTCGCTGTTCGGTAGCGATGATGTCAACATCAATGGCAGAAACAGCAGCCGAGGATACTGAGCAGAGCACATCACCTTCAGGCAGAGGGGAGCGCGAGAGGGCGTCAGCGTCAGCATGCTGGCGTCCGTTGCGGTACAGCACGCGGATATCGTAGTCTTGTAAGCGAAGAGCCCAACGGGCGAGACGGCCTGAGGGATCCTTCAATGATGAAAGCCAGCATAGTGCATGATGGTCGGTGACGACATCGAATGGGCGACCATACAAATAAGGTCGAAACTTTGTAAGAGCCCAGACGATCACCAGGCACCCTTTCTCCGTGACGGTGTAGTTTTTCTCGGCTCTCGTGAGCGTACGGCTTGCATATGCTACGACATATTCAGGGAATCCGGGTTTTCGCTGCGCCAGGACAGCGCCGAGGCCTACTCCACTGGCGTCCGTGTGCACCTCCGTTGGGGCTGTAGGGTCGTAGTGGCGTAGAATGGGAGGCGACGTCAACAAATGGCGGAGCTTCGCGAACGCGTCGTCGCACTCGGATGACCACGAATTGAAGGGCCCGTTGCTTCCAAGGAGCTTCGTCAGCGGTGATATGATCGTGGCGAAATTTCGTATGAAGCGTCGGAAGTATGAGCACAGGCCCACGAAACTACGCAGTTCTTTGACAGATGCAGGTTTGGGGAATTCGGCCACGGCCTGAAGCTTGGCAGGATCAGGAAGAATGCCGTCTTTGGACACGACGTAGCCCGGTATGGTGAGTTGCCGCGCTGCAAAGCGGCACTTTTTCAGATTTAGTTGTAAGCCGGCATTTCTCACACGTGCGAAAACTTCTTTCAGACGTTGGAGATGCATGGAGAAATCCGGAGCAAAGACAATGACATCGTCGAGGTAACACAAGCACGTGTACCATTTCAAGTTGCGCAAAACGGTGTTCATCATGCGCTCAAAGGTCGCAGGTGCATTACATAGACCAAACGGCATGACGTTAAACTCATACAAGCCGTCTGGCGTGACGAAGGCGGTCTTTGGTCGAGCGTCGTCAGCCATGGGTACTTACCAGTACCCCGAGCGCAGATCGAGAGAAGAAAAAAAATCGGCTCCATGAAGGCTGTCAATCGCGTCATCGATGCGTGGCAGTAGATAAACATCCCTGCGAGTGATCTTATTGAGCCGTCTGTAGTCCACACAGAACCGCACAGAACCGTCTTTCTTCGCAACAAGAACAACAGGAGACGCCCATGGACTGTCGGAGGGCCGAATAACGTCGCGTCGGAGCATATCGTCAACCTGATCATTAATTACTCGACGTTCAGCAGGCGACACGCGATATGGACGTTGCCGTAAAGGTGGATGGGCACCAGTGTCGATGCGATGCGTAACAACGGACGTGCGACCGAGAGAACTTCGCCCGACATCGAAAGAAGAACGATATTCTTGTAACAGGTCCAGAAGTTGGGAACGCTGTACGGCCGTAAGGTTGTCAGCGATGGAGGGGCCAAATACATCAGCAGACGACGAATCAGGAGTGGAAACAGCATTGATGGTACACGACCTGGGAGCGCGCGTGTCATCGGGTACGTCCAGGACTTGTGCGTCGTCGACTGGTTCCACTCTGCCGAGACATTCCCCTCGAAGCAAGGTAACAGCGTACGGGAACGGGTTGGTTACAAAAATAGCAGTGTTGCCCTGGTTGACCTGCACGGTCGCGAAAGGTACTAGCAACCCTTTCCTGCTGCAAGCGCGGTAAGATGGCGAAACAAGTCCAATGGTGTCGGAGAGACCAGCGCAGTAGACAGACACAGCCGTTGTCGAGTTTGGAGGCACTGTTGTATCGTCTTTCGTTAGAATCTTGCTGAGTGTCGGGGGACTGTCTTCTGGCGTCAAATGCGAGAAGGGTGAGAGCTCAAGTTCGGTGGCGGCACAATGGATGACGGCGTCATGGCGGGAGAGAAAGTCCCATCCCAGGATGACGTCATGAGAGCATGCCTGAATGACGATGAACTGGGCGACATACAGAACGTCCTGGATGACAACGCGAGCTGTGCACCCTGCTGTAGGATGAATCCGGTGCAAACTAGCAGTACGGAGGGATAACCCAGAAAGTGGCGTCGTCACTTTTCGAAGTAAGCGGCAGAGTTTTTCGTCCATAACTGATACGGCAGCTCCAGTGTCAATAAGAGCCGATGCACAAACACCGTCCACAAGCACGTCAATGACATTCGAGGGGCTGCTCTGAGGGCTTTCACATTGCGATAGCGTCGTAGTCCTTGCCTCAGGGACTGCGACGACTAGTTTTCCCGCTCATGAGCTGCCGCACATGGCCGCATGGGAGACAGGGAACGGCGTCGTGGAGACGGTGATCTTCGAGATGGACCTGGGCGAGATCGAGGTGGCATAGACGGCGGTTCTTCGCGATAAGGACGGCTGAGTTGGCCAGCAACAGGTGAAGAAATTGGAGCCGGCTGTACGCGATGGCAATAACGGGCCACGTGACCGGCGTAACCGCAGGCAAAGCAGATGGGCCGGTTGTCGGGTGTGCGCCATCTGTTCACCGGGGTAGGTCTCACCCATGTCGCAAGGGCTGATGGACGGAACGGTGGCTGCATTGTGGACTGAAGCTGAGGCTCAGGGGTTACGTCAACATACGTAGTGGGCATACCCGCTGCAACGGACGGAGGTCGTGCAGCAGCTTCAGCGTAGGTCAGAGGGGCGGGTGCTTGAACGACTTGGGGTGGCCTGGTGACCACTTGCGCGTAACTCAGGGACGCAGGAGCCGGAGGCTGTTGGGGGTGGTAAGCAGGCATTACCTCCGCTATTTCCTGTTCAATCGCTCGGCGGATGGGAGGGAGAAGGGTAGTAGCCGATTGTTGAACAGCAGGTTGGTGGGAAAAGGGCAGGAGGGAGAACTGACGCGCGATTTCCTCACGGATAAAGGACTTCAGTTCTGCCATCAACGCCACTTGGTCACAACTGGCCTCCAAGCCAGCAAGCGTTGCAGCTCGTGGTGGGGAGCGTCGGGTCATCGAACGCTGCCGGCGGAGCTCCTCGTAGCTCTGGCACAGTGTGATGACCTCAGCCACCGTGCCGGGGTTTTTGGCGAGCAGCATCGTGAAGGCATCATCGTCGATGCCTTTCATGATGTTTCGGATCTTGCCAGACTCGGACATGGTGTGATTGGATTTGTTACATAGGTCGAGGACATCTTCAATATAGCTGGTGAATGACTCACCAGCCTCCTGAGCACGTTCACGCAAGCGCTGCTCGGCTTGAAGCTTGCGAAAAGCAGGGCGGCCGAAGACGTTGGCGATTACGGTCTTGAAATCGGACCAGGTGGCAAAATCGGACGCGTGATTGTTGTACCACAAACTGGCGACACCGGCAAGGTAAAACATCAAGTTGGTCAGCTTGCCGTCCTCGTCCCATTTGTTGGGGAGGCTCACGCGGTCGTAAATGGCGAGCCAGTCCTCCACGTCAGTGCCATCAGCGCCAGTGAAGATGGGTGGATCGCGGATTCTGGGGACACCGGGACAAGGGGGTGGCATTGGAGGAGGCGTTTGCTGAGAAGCGTCTTGGTACATAGTAGATGGCAGGGTACGTGATCGTAGCTCCAAAGGCATAGACAGGGATCGCAGCACTCTCCACCAAATTGTTAAGGCGTTTATTAGCCGGCAACGAGCGAGAATACACAATGGCGACAGTCACAGCCAAGCACGGGCCCTCAGCGCGAGCGGCGTCCTTGTTGGGTAGCCCCACTAGAAGGTACTCAAGAGTTCGACCCATTTCATAGTTCGGAGGCTTCGCTACAATATATATATATATATATATATATATATATATATATATATATATATATATATATATAGGCAGGCATGGTGGTTTGGTTGAGTGGCCGTAGCGTTGCATATAGTCCAGTAGATCCTCCGTGAGCGGTCACAGCGTGGTTTATTTCGACGTTTCGGCCTAGAGTCTGGCCTTCATCCTGATGAAGGCCAGACTCTAGGCCGAAACGTCGACATAAACCACGTTGTGACCACTCACGGAGGATCTACTGGACTATATATATATATATATATATATAAGTCAAGTAGATCCTCCAAGAGAACGGTAACAACGGAAGTGTTTAATTCGACCCATTTATATATATATATATATATATATATATATATATATATATATATATATATATATATATATATATATATATATTGTGGGCATTTGTTACATACATCGTCCTCATCCCTGCATGATCACAATCACCATCATCCGCTTGTCTCTTTGTCCTCTTTGCCACTCTGGATCATCATCATCGTCATCGTCTGTGTTCTGCCTCTGCCCGTTCGTTTTGCGAGGTCTTTCCTCGAATAAACACTCACGCAGCCAAGACTACCGAGACTTCATACGTGGTGGAGGTGGAGTTTCAGTCCTCTGACCTCCCGCAGCCCGCTATACCCTTTGGAGCTTCTTTCAGGCCGCCTCTTGCGCCCACAGTCAGGCAGCATGTCCCAGACCGAGCCTGCCGGCGCTGATGTCATCAACCACGCATCGCCGCAAGCAGCCCCCCATACTTACATACGCGGACATCAGCGGGAACCACAGCTCTTCGCAGGTCTTCGGGGAGAAGACGTAGAAGACTGGCTCGATGACTACGACCGCGTAAGTGCCGCGAATAGGTCAGAAGAGGCCGCCAAACTGCGTTACGGGCCTTTTTATCTGACCGGAGTCGCCAAGACACAGTATTTTAACCACGTCGTTGGCTTACCCGACTGAGCTACCTTCCAGCAGCAGCTGCGACACGTCTTTGGGACACCTGACATTCGGTCCATCGTCGTGAAGAGGACACTCGATACTCGCCGACAACATCCTGGTGAATCGTACACTTCATACATCGAGGATGTCCACGCATTGTGGCGGCGTGTCAATCAATCTATACCGGAATCGCACAAAGTGCGCCATATTGTCACGTTACTCTCGACAAACTTGATAAAAATGGGCTCGTTTTGTCGACTACTCAAGCAGTGGCTCAGAGAGATCGTCTTTGTCTTCTTTCACTCTTCGATCTCACCCAAGCAAACCATGTGGCGATAGTCCCCCCTCTTTGAAAGCATCGACTCGATGCTCGTAAATAAAAAAAATGAAGGTATACACACGCAGATAGAGAGAACCAAAAGAGGGAGAGTGTCACTACTCGCAGCGCAAATGAGGAAGTTTCGCCAATGCTTCCGCCAAGCGCAAAAAGAAAAGGCATAAAAACACAGGAGAACACAAACAGCAGCAGCAACGCAATGACACGGCATGTCGTAGCACGTGAAACCACAAGGGCTACTGTGTGAAGTAGGGCTTCAGCCGAACGACATGCACGGTTTCGGGCCGAAGCTGTCGACGAGAAGACGCTGCGCCGTCCGGAAATACCTCGTAGGTAAGATCTGTGATTCGTCTAAGAACCTTGTACGGTCCAAAATAACGGCTTAGAACATTTTCGGATAAGCCTGGTCGCCGGACAGGGATCCACACCCACACTCGGTCCCCAGGGTGGTAGGTGACATTTCGATGGCGGAGGTTGTAACGTCGTGCGTCTGCATCTTGTTGGTGACTGGTGTTTATGCGAGCTAGCTGACGAGCTTCTTCGGCGTATTCAGTGTATTGCTCAGCATCTTGAGCAAGTTCATTGCTTTGGTCGCACAGAAGCATAGCATCGAGCATGGTTCGCACGTTGCGTCCGTAAACAAGTCGGAAAGGCGGAAATTGCGTTGTTTCTTGCGTTGCCGTATTATAAGCAAACGTGATGTATGGAAGAATCTCGTCCCAGGTTTTATGTTGTACGTCCACGTACATTGACAGCATGTCCGCTATGGTCTTGTTAAGCCTCTCTGTCAGTCCATTGGATTGTGGATGATAAGCCGTTGTTTTTCGGTGACTTGTGCAGCTCAGTTTAAAAATGGCCTCCATCATTCGTGCTGTAAACGACGTCCTTCTGTCCGTAATCACGCATGACGGGGCACCATGCCGTAGGACGATTTGGTGCACGAAGAACTGCGCGACTTCAGAGGCCGTGCCCCGGGGTAACGCTTTTGTTTCAGCATAACGCGTAAGATAATCTGTCGCAACTATAATCCATTTGTTCCCAGAGGACGACAAAGGGAAGGGCCCGAGAAGGTCCATTCCCACGAGGTCAAACGGTGTCCGTGGTGGTGCGATCGGCTGGAGCAGGCCCGTGGGTCTCACAGGCGGAGTCTTGCGGTGCTGGCACTCACGGCAGCCTTTCACATATCGATGTACACTAGTTGATAGTCGCGGCCAGTAATACTGTTGGCGTACTCGGGCGAGAGTTCGCGAATAGCCCAAATGTCCTGACGTGGGCTCGTCGTGGCACGCCAGGAGGATTTCATCACGCATGTCGGTAGGAACAACGAGTAGGAAGGCTTTGTCGCTACCACGGGCATTTTTCTTGTAAAGAATGCCTCTTCTTAGACAAAAAGAGGACAGTTCGCGAGCAATGTGTTGAGGGACCTGAGAGTTGCGGCCTTCCAGGGAATCAATGACTGGGCGTAATTCATCATCTGCCCGCTGCTTTGACATAAATTCGGAGTCACTAACTGCTCCGAGAAAGGCATCTTCATCTTCGGAGCCCCTGACAGCGTTCCCCACAGGTGCTCGAGAAAGCGCGTCGGCGTCTTCGTGTTTGCGCCCTGACCTGTACACAATCGTAATATCAAACTCCTGCAAACGCAAACTCCACCGTGCGAGACGGCCGGATGGATCTCTGAGATTTGCCAGCCAGCAGAGCGAGTGGTGGTCAGTCACCACTTTGAAGGGACGACCGTAGAGGTAAGGCCGAAATTTGGTCGTCGCCCACACGACTGCGAGGCATTCTTTTTCTGACGTAGAATAGTTGGTCTCAGCTCGAGAAAGAGCATGACTAAGAAATCTTAGCGCCACAGAACGGAAACAAAAGAAAGAAACGTAGACAACACGAGCGCACGAGCTGTTAGCGCTCGTGTTGTCTACGTTTCTTTCTTTTGTTTCCGTTCTGTGGCGCTAAGATTTCTTAGTCATGCATCGTTACCAACCTGCCCAACTCGCCGCACTCATCGAGAAAGAGTACGACTGGCGTAAGCTATCACATGTTCAACGCCGCCGTGTCGTTGTACAAGGACAGCGCCAAGTCCGACGTTGCTGGCATCTGTATGAATTTCTGTAGCAGCGTCCTCATCAAAATGGGCAAGAACAGGGGCTGTTTGCATTCTCTGTCGTAACTCTGTGAACGCTGTATTTTGTTCTGCGCCCCAAGTAAAGGGTACGTCATCTCGGGTGAGTCGCGTAAGAGGTTCAGCTATCTTAGAGAAGTTGGCGATAAATCGGCGATAATACGCGCACAAGCCGAGGAAACGGCGTTCTGCTCTTTTATCTGATGGGACAGGGAAGGCGGCGACAGCAGCAGTTTTGTCTGGATCGGGTCGCACTCCATCTGCACTAATGACATGTCCCAGAAATTTCAGCTCTTCATAGCCGAAATGGCATTTTTGGGGTTTCAGCGTAAGTTCAGCTGTGCGAATGGCTTCCAGAACCTTTCTCAGACGCTTCATATGTTCTTCAAAGCTCTCGGAAAAGATGACCACATCATCGAGGTAGACAAGGCAGCTTTGCCACTTCAAGCCAGCGAGAACTGTGTCCATCATCCTCTGAAAAGTGGCTGGTGCAGAACAGAGGCCGAAGGAAAGAACTCGGAATTCGTAAAGTCCGTCTGGAGTCACAAACGCGGTCTTTTCTCGGTCTCGTTCATCCACTTCAATTTGCCAATAGCCACTCTTTAGATCGATGGACGAAAAATACTTCACACGTCGTAACCTGTCGAGGGAGTCGTCGACCCGTGGAAGCGGGTAGACGTCCTTTTTTGTGACGCTATTAAGCTTCCTGTAGTCAATACAGAATCGCAGCGTTCCGTCTTTTTGCTTTACTAGAACGACTGGCGAGGACCAAGCGCTGCTGGATGGTTGAATAATCCCGTCATCGAGCATCTCTTTTACTTGTGTCTGAATACCCTCGCGTTCTTTGGCAGAAACGCGATAAGGCTGCTGCCGGATGGGGCGGACATCATCGTTGGTAATAATTCGATGCTTCGTGAGGTGTGTTTGACGGACTTTAGAAGAAGAGGCGAAGCAAGATCTAAACTCCATTAAAAGGTCGTAAAGTGCAGCCTTTCTCTCGTCTGACAGCGTCGATTTAATGTCGATGTGGTCTAGAAATTCCTCATCCTCATGCGTTTCCTCGGACGCGAAGCACTCCGTGACGGTGGCAACAGGTTCTCCATAAGCTAGGGTGGTTCCACGGAAAAGATGCCGGTGCTCGTAATTGAAGTTCGTAGCTAGTATCGTTGACTGTCCGTCACGGACGCGCACAACACTTCGGGCGGTGCATACACCTTGGAGCAGCAGAAGTGATAAGTTGCTTTCAGCCACCACGTCGCCGTCTTGGAAGTCTTCACAAGTGACTTCGATGGGAACAGTTGCTCGAGGTGGCAGCGTCACACTGTCGTCAGCAACACGCAGCGCAAGTCTACGGCAGTTATCAGCGTCTCGATCTGTTGCGCCTTGAGTCGAGAAGGTCACGATGCGCGCACGGAGATTTATGATGGCACCGTATTCCCGAAGGAAGTCCATGCCGATAATCAGCTGACGCGAACAGTCGGAAAGAACGAGGCAGCTGAGCACAAACGTTGACGCACGAAGTTTCACTCTTGCGGTACAGCGACCCAGCGGTGTTACAACGTGTCCTCCAGCTGTTCGAATTCGCGTTCCATTCCACGGTGTGATCACTTTCCTGAGATCTTTCGCTAGCCTCCCGCTGATGATCGAATAGTCTGCACCAGTGTCTACCAATGCACTGACCTGAAGACCGTCAACCAACACAGGTATGTCGAGTGACACGCGGTCACTAAGTTCGGATGCGGATGTCGGCGTTTCTTCGGCACTGCGATTATTCTCTGACGAAATGCCTTCGGCGTTGCGTGCAAGCATCGATGGGAAGTCTTCCGCACTTTGAGTCCCAGCGACCTTGCCCCCGAAGGCCGCTGCCTTCAGTTTTCCCGACGAGGGCTCGGGTCGGGAAGCGTTCCCGTGCCGTCACCCCGAAACGTGGCCCAGTGGCTGCGGGTCTCCTCGGAGATGGTGACCGCGATTGCCGTCGTGTAAAGGGTGCACGCTGTTGCGCGAGATACTCTTCGATATCCCTTGGCCTTTGACCAATTCGGGGACGAGGGGAATTGACGGAAAATCCACGCAGTCCAAGTTGCCGGTATGGGCATTCGCGGTAAATGTGACCAGCCTCACCGCAATGATAGCAGAGGGGCGGTCTGTCTGGCGTACGCCAGAGATCAGACTTGCGCGTCGGTGTACGGCGACTATCGATGTCTAAATCAGCGTGCGCTGACTGAATCGCGACTGACGGCATCATTGTCTGGATCGGGACGTATGGCATTGTCTGGATCGGAACGTGCGGCACTGTCTGGATCGGGACGTGCGGCACTGGCTGGATCGGGACTCCTTGACCCGAAAGAGGAGTGGCAGATCGCAAGGCTTCCGCGTACGTACGATGGCGACTGTCAGTAGTCACAGGAGCCGTTTCCAGATCAACCGACGTGGACGGAAAACGATGGGCGTGCAGCACCTGCTGGACCTCGTCGCGGATGACACTGGTGATAGAACCAACATCGATTTGCCTTGTCCCGTACATCTTTTCCATTTCTTCCCGGACGACAGATCGAATGATCTCGCGAATCCATTCGGGGCTCTTGCTCCCAGGGGTGGCAAAAATTTCGGAAGTTGAGGCAGCATTCACTTGACGGTCAAACTGGGCAGACCGTTGGTGCAGTACTCGCTCCATTGTTGCCGCTTCAGTAAGGAACTCAGAAACACTTTTGAGGAGACTACTCACCAAACCAGCAAAAAGTTGTTCCTTCACACCACGCATGAGGTGGCGCAACTTTTTTTCTTCTGCCATAGCAGGATCCGCTCGCTTGAAAAGCCGTGTCATGTCGTCGACGTACATCGAGACGGTCTCGTTGGGCATCTGGATGCGTGATTGTAGTGCACGCTCCACCCGTTCGCGGCGGTCGGGACTCCTGTAGGTCTCCAGGAGGCGACGCTGGAACTCGCGCCAAGATGTCAGAACATCATCCCTGTTCGAAAACCACGTCTTGGCACCGTCTTTTAGGCACGTGTACACGTTCCGGAGCTTCGCGGCATCATCCCAGTAATTGATCGCTGCGACACGTTCGAACTCACTCAGCCAGTCGTCAACATCTTCATGCTGCTCTCCGTGAAAGGGGCTAGGCATGAGCGGGTTCTGGACGGTGCAGTAGATCGGCGTGGAAGGTGTCGGAGCTTGCATGGGATCTTGTGTCGAAGTCATAGTCGCTGCGTCAGTGGTTGGTGTCTCAGGCGGTAGGCCTCGTTGGCGGCGGCTTACTCTATGAACAGGAGTGTCCACGGGTGCAGGGCTTGTGTTCCGGCTGCTGGACGGGGTCTTGGGCATCGGGTGGATTGCGAGACGTTGTACCCAGCACCTCCACCAGCCTTGTCACGTTACTCTCGACAAACTTGATAAAAATGGGCTCGTTTAGTCGACTACTCAAGCAGCGGCTCAGAGAGATCGTCTTTGTCTTCTTTCACTCTTCGATCTCACCCAAGCAAACCATGTGGCAATATATTGAAAGGCATTGGGCCTGTTGCCTTTAATGCCCTCGCTGTGCAAAACCCAGCTACCATCGCTGAAGTCGTGACGACATGCCAACGCCTTGATGCGCTTGACTCTGTTCGCCTCCAACCGGACATTGACAATTACCACTCCACATCACATGGCCATCTGCGTGATCTCATCCGGAACATCATACGCGAAGAGTTGTGGTCCATGGGCTTCACACCTCCTACACCGCGTCCTACACAGCCTTCGGGAGTGCCCTTACGTGACATCATCAGGGAGGAACTTACATCCCTGAGTGGCTCCGCGCCCGTACAGCCACCTGCTTCTCGCCCTATATCCACGTACCCTCAAGTTGCGGCCGCGTCTCCCAGCGACGCCCACGTGACATTGCCGCGTCCATCATACGCGTCAGTTGCTGCCGCTCCGCCGGTAAACTACCATTCCATGCCCCCTGACCCTCCGGCCCACCTGACCGCGCTATCTCCAGGTGCCCCGAATGCCTTCTATTCCCCACAGTGGCACTCGTCTCGCCCTGTATGATACTACTGTGGCTATCTTGGCCACATATCTCGTTTCTGCCGAAAGCGCCAGCAAGATGGGCGTCGAAACAACGTGCGCGAACGGGATTTGTACACTGGGGCGTCTTATCAAGGTCAGCGTTATTCGTCTCCCCCGCACCAGTCTCCATCTCCTCCGGGATCGACTGCGCCACGAAACAGCCGAAACACGAGACGCCACTCGCCTTCGCCCTTCCGCCGTTCCACTTCTCCACTTCGGCCCGCCTCATTCTCGTCTGATATTCATTCGGAAAACTAAGTGATGCAGTTTGTGGAGGAAAAACTGCATTCATAATTCTAGCTGAAATTCCTCCATGAGGCCCGTGTAACATGCTTTTTGTGGAAGTGGAAGGAGTGCGAGGCGATGCTTGGGTGGACACAGGTGCGACATTGTCTGTGATACGTGCTGATTTGTGTGAACATTTAAGGAAAGTAATGACGCCTTACGATGGCCCCACGTTAGTTGCTGGCAAGGGGAACGTCATTCGCCCTTCCGCGTTTTGTACTGTGCGTGCTTTCATCGACGGCATCCGCATTCATCTCCAGTTTGCTGTCCTGTCCCGCTGCTCTCACCAACTAATTTTAGGGTGGGATTTTCTATCATCTGCTGAGGCAGATATTTGTTGTGGACAACGCTTCGTTCACCTCGCTGACACCGACTACATGCTTTACGACGACAATCAGAAGCCACTTCTTCTTGTCGCTGCGAAAGACATCGAACTGCCGCCACTACAAGAGCAAATTGTCAGCGTTACGTCCAACGACATCTATCACGGTGATGTATTGGTCTCACCGTCACCACTTTGCGTTCGTAAAGGTATAGTTCTTCCGTCCGGTGTCGTTCGTTTCTGCAATGGCACTGCACATGTCACCGCTGTCAACTCTACACAGGAGAAGATCTTACTGCTACAGGGCTCTACTGTGGCCCGTGTTGCCGACTTCGAGACTGTATTTGTCACACCACTTCAGGCCATCGCATCCAAAGAACCTTCCCTCGGTGAGCATGTTTCTTCCTCCGCCTTTGCCACCACTATCAGCAGTGAATTGACATATTCACAGAGGCAGCAGCTGCTCGCATTGTTACAGAAACATGCAAATTCTTTCGATATTTGCTCGTCTAAGCTGGGCCACACTAATACTACAGCACATCGAATTCAAACCGTTGGGATATCTATCGTACACCGCCGACCCTACCACGTGTCTTTAGCTGAAAGAAAAATTATAGAAGAAAATGTTGCAGACATGCTTAAACGGGAAGTCATCCGTCCCTCATCTAGCCCTTGGTCGTCTCCTATTTTTTTTGGTCGGTAAAAAGGATGGCTCTGTGCGTTTTTGCTTGGACTACCATGCGCTCAATAAGATCAACCGCAAGGATGTGTACCCTATGCCACGCATTGACGACGCCCTTGATTCCCTACAAGGCGCGGAATTCTTTTCAAGCATCGACTTGCGTTCTGGGTACTGGCAGATCCCCATGCATGAAGACGATAAGGAGAAAACGGCGTTCGCCACCCCCAACGGGCTATATGAATTCAACGTGATGCCTTTCGGCCTCTGCAACGCACCCGCGACTTTTGAGCGCATGATAGATACCGTGCTCCATGACCTTAAATGGAAAAGTTGCCTTTGCTACCTGGACGATATTATTATCTTTTTGTCAACGTTTCCTGAGCACCTAGAACGATTGGATCAAGTTCTGACGTGCCTTGCCGGTTCCGGGCTTCAAATAAACACTAAGAAATGCTATTTCGCTAGCAAATCTATCAAGGTCTTCGGACACGTCGTTAGCAAAAATGGCATCCGACCCGACCCTGACAAGATTTATGCAGTCCTTCACTTTCCGCGTCCCGAAAAACCAAAGGTTCTTCGCAGTTTCCTTGGCCTCGCCTCCTATTTTCGCCGGTTTATCCAGAACTTCGCTTCTATTGCTGCTCCATTACACCAACTACTCACTTCCAACGTCCCCTTTCTGTGGTCCCAAGAATTTTAAACAGCATTCGACCTGTTGAAGCAGGCACTCACGTCTGGACCTGAGCTCTGCCACATTAACGAAGCCGCACCGATCATCCTCCGTACCGACGCTAGCGGCCTTGGTATAGGAGCCGTTCTTCTACAACGCGACAAGTCTTCCCTAGAGAAAGTTGTTGCATATGGCAGCCGCGTACTCACCTCTGCCGAAAAGAACTACACTATAACTGAGCAAGAGTGTTTGGCTGTGGTTGGGTCGTTCCAGAAGTTCAGTCCTTATCTCCACAGCCGTCACTTCACAATCGTTACGGACCACCATGCCTTATGCTGGCTTTCTACACTGAATAAATTGTCCTGACGCTTGGGTCGGTGGATACTACGCTTGCAGGAGTACGACTTTGGCATAACTTACAAGTGTGGCAAAAAACATCAAGACGCCGATGCTTTATCTTGTTGCCCGCTTCCAACTACCCATATCAGCGTTGGTGAGAACTCAACCGCCACATCTACCAAAGTTCATACGCTCGCATCAATAAGGCAAACCTTTTCGGACGACGAGCCAACATTCATCTCCCGCCAGTGGTCCGATTCATACTGCAGACGCATGATGGACCACCTTTCGGGAGTTTCTCATCGATCGAACGCGCGACTCCGTCGTCCACTCCTGCACTTTAAGTTGGTCAATGGGGTTCTCTACCGCCACGTCTACCACCCTGACGGTCAGCACTGGGCTCCTGTTCTGCCACACTCTCTTCGACTTCAGGTGCTCGAAGCCTTCCACGACGACTTCACTGCTTGTCATCTTGATTTTAAAAGAACTCTTGACGGCATTCGATGTCGTTATTACTGACCTGGCCTTTCTTCAAGTGTAGTGCGGTACGTCGGTTCCTGCTACCCATGCCAGCGTCGTAAACTCCCCACGTCTGCACATACTAGACCTCTACAGCCACTTCCGTGCCCTTCAATGCTTTTCGAGGTTGTAGGTGTTGACCTTTACGGGCCTCTCCCCGTCACATCTGCTGGCAAATGATGGATAGTGACCACCATGGACCACCTCACACGCTACGCTGAGACTTCCTCTGTTATCACAGGCTCATCTGTGGAAGTTGCAGACTTTATTCTTCACGCCATAATCCAGCCTGATGGGGCTCCTCGTGTACTGCTTAGTGATCAGGCAAAGTGTTCCTGTCGCAAATGGTAAATGAGGTACTGCCGCTTCTGGAACTGTTCACAAGACAGCTTCAAGCTACCACCCTCAGACAAATGGTCTCACAGAAAGATTTCACTGAACCCTTGCAGACATGACTGCCGTTTACGTCCAACCCGACCACAGAAACTTGGATACTCTTTTACCATTCCTGACATTCGCTTACAACACCACCGTTCAGCGAACAACTTGCTACTCACCGTTTTACCTCGTGTACGGGCGCACCCCGACTACCTTTCTCGACGTGTGTGTGTGTGTGTGTGTGTGTGTGTGTGTGTGTGTGTGTGTGTGTGTGTGTGTGTGTGTGTGTGTGTGTGTGTGTGTGTGTACTTTTGACACTTAATAATGGAACTAGCCTATATTCCAAAACATCGTCATGAATTTGCTGGCTGGCAATGGCGTTACTTTAATAGAATATTTGGACAGCAGCACATTTTAAGCTGTCCATACAGAATGAAGTCGGGTTACAATGAATTGACGCCGATTAAGAGATGGGCTATATATACAATTGGCACTTTTTAAAATGTTTGTGTGTTGTTTTGAATATGTTTAACATGTAATAAGCCTTTCAGAACGCAATAATTATTACCTTCTGTAAAATTGGCATAAAGCTCAGTCGTCACCGATATAAACGTTGTGACAACGTTACATATACTCGGGTTTCTCGCGAAACAATCGAGCGCATGCAGGCTCATATGAGAACGCGATGCTCTGGATATGGTATAGACTGCCGAAAAAACGAGCGTATGATTAATTCTCGGTTTTCATACTTATCCTCTTTTTGTAGTTCGCCAGTTGCCAATTATGATGTAATGCGGTTCAAAACGCTTTTTGAGTGAGAAGCTAGGCGGATTTGTGCAAATTTCGATTGTCACTTTTTTTGGTGGGTTGGCAGGTTCTGGAAACGGTGACTGTATCGATGCCATTTCGGCGTGCCTGCATATTTACTCGTCCATCTTGGCGCATGGCAGGTGCGTCCACTGATAAAGGCTCAGAAACGCACCAAACGTGCTAAAAAAAAGAGCAATTACACGCTATCGCAGGCTACGGCTCGCGCGCTCCAAATACAGATGCTTCTGAGATCTTCAGCACCATGTGACTACAGCGTTGCCACTACTGTCACCCGCCGGAGAATCAGCCGAGATGCGGCGCGGCCGCCTGACACGCGTGTCAGGATTATCATGTTTGCACCAGTCATATATTTCGTCATCCATTGACGTCACGTAACACAACATTTGGTATAAGTGGATCTAGCAAAAAGGCCGCGAGCGCATCATGAAAGGCCCAATATCCTCCAATGTACCGTTGAGGCACGCGCAAGATAAGCACAGTGACGCTACGTTAGCAAAACGCGAGCACTGTATAGTCTAACGCCTGGCGCGACCAGTGCCACCAGCGTCGGTCGGCTGGGCCCGACGGCAACCGGCGCGAAATTCGCACCGATGCCTTACACCACGGAGGAAGGAAATGGTAAGGAGAGGCCCTGACGTCACTCGTTGTGAAGCCGCGATGAAGCCGGAAGTCGGCCATATTGAATAGGCAAATTCTCCTCTCTTGTTTACATATGAATGCGAAGCAGAAGGCGCGACTCCCTCTCCGGCTCGGAAAGCACGTGTGCTGCGCAGCGCGTGTGTCGTGACGATCCGAAACTAATGGAACTGAGCTCATCACTCAAAGCCAGCGGGACAGATTCAACGAAATCGCTTCGTCCGAGTAATAACAGGGAGTAACAGCTCGCCGACAACGAAGCAACTACGAGAGAACGCGCGCTAGATGCACTGACAACGGCGAGTGCTTTCACGTCATTCAGCAACTGTACAGACAACACGATCGGTCGTGCGCCTTCTACGGTTGCATTCCGCCACGCGGCCGACGCAGCGTCCGGCCACTGTGTCCGTGTTCCGCGTGAAAATCACCGGCGTCAGCATTCTGCGACCGTGGTGACTGAGCACGGTGCTAGTGACAGTTGAACGTGGTTGCTGTTACGTTGAGATTACATGCAGTGCTGGTGGAGAGTGTACCAAGCGGAACAGAAAAGGTGTTTTAATACGCACATGCAAGTTGTTACTGTACACACACAACACGAAACTACGTATGTGCACATGGTCCTCACGGCGTCTTGCTGGGCTCAACAGCGTCGTCCGTTGTCACAAGCAGGAGCACTGCTCAACCGTCACTGACCTGCAAGACGTTCGTCGTCATTCAGCTTCGTCATGGTGCCCAACGCAATTTCGCTGAACACTAACTGCTTCATCCGCGTCATCCGCCGCACGACACATGGATATGCACTTGTTCTACGCACTGTTGAAACCCCGTGATGGACAAAGGGATTTGTAAACGTTGCTAAGAGTAATGTAACAGCCAGGAGAACACTGCGTAACCAATAACGCGGCGCAGAGCACAGATATTGTCCGCCACAGCTCAGCACGAGACCTGGGGAGGCACACATTCCGCCGCCAGCCGCGGCCGCTCACTGCTAGACCAGCTCCACTGCGCAACACGTAACCATAGCAACGCCGCCATTGTGCCGTCTGAATATGGCCGCCATGATGTCATTTCCGCCACACTTTTTACGCCCTGCGCCGGCTGGGCATGCCCTCTCCTTACCTTTTTCCTTCCTCCGTGCCTTACACAGACAACATCGCGTCTCCCTCTTTTCATGACGGAGGGAAGCCGGACGCGCTGAAACGCGCATGCGTCATAGCAACGCAGCACGGCACACGCCTGCGAGTATATGACGAAACCGGCGCCTGGCGTTACAACGCTGGCGTGACGCGACGAAACTAACGCCGGCGAGCACGCGCACCGCGTCACGTCCGAAAGTATTAGTGCCTTGACTGTGACATGTAGTCATGTTCTCACATGACACGAATCTCATTATTATCATGTTCGCACCAGTCACTAGCTTCGTCATCCATTGACGTCACGTAATACCAAATTTTTCTTATGTGAAGCTAGCGAAACGGGCCGTGAGCGCATCATGAGTGTGGCATGCACTTATGTTACATGACACGCATGTCGTAATTATCGTGTTGGGATGTGTCATTTACCTATGTCGTCCATTGGCGTCGCGTAATACCGAGTTTGTACATGCGCATCTAGCGAAGCGGTAGCGAGCACAATATGAGCGTAGCATGCAGTAAAGTTGCTACATTACACGCATCTCATGATTATCATGTTTGCACCGGTCACATAACTTCGTCATTTATTCACGTCCCATAATACTAAATTTGGTAACAGTGAAGCTACGGAAATGGCCGCGAGCGCATTATGATCGTGGCATGTAGTCATGTTGTTGCATGACACGCATGTCATAATTTTCATGTTAGGGTCTGTCGCTTGTGTTCACCATGCAATCGTCCCATACCATACCAGTTTTCCAACATGCCATGTGAACAAAACCATCGCAAGAGCTGCAGGACCATGAAATGTAAATCGTGACATTCATGACATACATGTCATGATTTTCATGTTATGACTAGCCAAATATGTTCTTCATGCAGTCATATTATGCAATACCAAGTTTGGTAACGAGACCATTAGTGGAATGTCCAGGAGAGCTAAAAGTCGTGGGCGGGTAGATACAGAGATACGCTCAAAGTCGCCGAAGTTCGCTTAGAAATGCTTCGCATTTAAAATAATCACGTGCTTCGGTGCCTCTGCCTGTTGCCTTTAGCAGTGGTGCTCGCGCTGCTCAGATGAATGGATGATGTATCCGGCTGTGCCGTTTAGATCAGGCGGCGGCTCACGCCACCTAGTCCTAAAGTTAAGGCGATAGTCCCACGCTGGCTGCAACCACTCCGCCTTTTACGCAATGTTTTCAGATGCACCGTGCTCGCTGCACTTCACAAAGAAAACCGAATTGGGCTACTTCAGAAATCTTATCATCACCTCTTTTCATTGACATCTGATTTTATTGCCTGGTTGAAAGCGTTACGTAGTAGCGATGAAACTAGTGTGAGCACCGAAAGCAATTTTGCTGTACAAGCCTCCGTTGTACTGCGAGTACGGCAAAACTATTAGACGTAACAAAGCCAAATTTACTGTGCTTTTATAAACGAAGTGCCATTCAACTTTTCTGTGAAGAGATATTGGACATAAACGCTTTAGTATTTTTTTTTGCGCTCCAATGAAAACGGGTTTCCACATAGGAAGGTTTGTATATAGAAATATCTTTTTTCTTTACATGGCAGAACCATAATATTTAGTAGCTCGGTAAATTACATTGGACCAATTTTCCATGCAAAGTCGCTTAGTGCTCTCACAAAAAATTTATGAATTATTATTGTGTCATTGGGGCAGTTTATGGCTGTACTTTGTCACGCATTACTGATGAAGCGACAAAACTATACAAGCTGCTACTCTGAACTTGTATACAATGTAGCAGCAGGCCCCTTTCTGTAAATATATGAAGATAAAATTCGTTTATTTTTATTAGGGTACCTACAAGACAGCATTGAATATAGCTAATCTTTCTGCTGGCCAACTCCGTAGAAACTCGCTTTTTTTAGGCGCTATATACTAATAAGTATTGCACATTAGTAGATGCATATTGTATATTTTATCTACTTGTGCTCACTAACTTGACCATTCAGGGCTTAAAACTAAATATTTTTATTGAATCATAACTCTCATAGGCGTTTTTGGTGGTAGCTTCATCTAATAAATGAAAAAAAAACACGTTTTATGTGAGTTCGAACGTTCGCCGAAGGTGGCGCAGTTAAGCATAATGAAACGGGTAAAACATGTATGGATTATATCTCCAGGCTTCATAGTTTGCCTCAGCCCCGCCACAGTGGTCTAGTGGCTGAGGTACTCGGCTGCTGACCCGCACTTTGCGGGATGAAATTCCAGCTGTGGCGGCTGCATTTGCGATATAGGCGGAAATGCTGTAGGGCCGTGTGCTCAGATATGGGTGCACGTTAAAGAACTTCAGGTGGTCGAAATTTTCGAAGCCCTTCACTACGGCGTTTCTCATATTTATATGGTGTTTTTGGGACTTGAAACGCCACATATCATCATAGTTTGCGTCACAAGGTAAGTCTTATCGCCGCGTGCAAGAAACACCAACTGTAAAAGGGGAAGGGCTGAGTAATTAATCATTTCCACTCACACCATTTCAGCAGGTGTAACGGTGTCATCAAGTGGCAAATGGTTTCGGTATGCCGGAAAATTGCGCGATCGTCACGCGTTTGCAGAGCCAGCGTTCCCCACCGCGTCTTCAGTATTGTGCATTTCTTGGTGGTTCATCTGCTGCTGTTTTGCGCGTCTTTTGAGTTTTTTCAAGCATGTGAGATTCGAAACTGTAAATGGAAGGATGATAACATGCCGTGCAAATATTATGTATGTAGTGCCGCTTCAAAGGAGACACGATTTTTTTTTAATTTCTTTCTTGCCTTGTATGGGAAGACTGTTCAGATTTTACATACTCGACAAAATGCAAAAGTACCACAGAATACAATGAAGAACCGTCAGCTATGAGCTGATTATTGGTCAATACTTTGGCATTCGTACCAATGCTTTGATGCTCACAGTCCACTCTGCTACATCCCCTTGTCCCTTCCCCACTTCAAGAAACTGGTACACTGATTCGCAGAAATATTGTGACACAGATCGCACTCCTGCATCCGCATTTTTGGTAGACGCTCTCAAATATTTTAACTGCCGAAAATTTTAGAGTAAGCCTGTATGGTCAACGAAGAATAACCTGACGTCGACGCCACTGAGAATGGTTACATGAAAAAAAAATAGTGCTGATACATATGCTGTAGCACTGACGAACATTTTCAATGCGAAGCATTCCTTTGCCTACTACAAGCACTTTTGGCGTCTATCAGCGTATCCATCTATCTATTTGTCTATTTATCTAGCCACTTACTTCTGCGTGCTATCGTGATTTCGTTCACCAAAATTAGTGTAGGAGGATAAGATAACTTCTTATGAAACGATAGCTAAGACATGAATATTTTCATAATCCCGTCGCGTATGCCGTCAAACACCTTCCACTAGAGGGTGGCACAAACCTGCGTGCAGGTGGGTATGTGCCACTGATATGCGGGTATGTGCCACAGGTTATCGACACTAGGAATCTACCTAGCAACAACGAGAACACATAGGAGCAATTTTAACACGTGAGCGTTAAGAAAAACTTGACATCGGCAACTCTGATTCGACGAATGCAAGGAATAAATGTCGAGGTCTCAGCAGGAAGGGAACCCAAGCGTTATACACGGCAATCAAGCATTCTAACACAAGGCCACGCCAAATCTTAGAACTACTTTTCAAATAGATCCTAATGTTCGTGAAATGTTATTTGTGGTTGCCGTGCTGGCTATTCAATTACATCATGCATACATATGTACTCCTACGGTACAGTCGTGACGTCGGGTTACCGCCAATTGTAGTTCGGTACCATGCGCTGAAGTCGATTTATGTAAGAGTGTTCAACGGTACCATCCTTGCGAGCGCCAGCGCTTTATATCAGCTTATCGCTTCTAGTGTTGCTAATACTCTTGTTCCCCATTGACATCATCGCGCGAGTGCAAAAAGTTGTATATACAAACATCTGCAACTTGTGTCTGTGCGTGAAAGATTTGTACATATACTTAGCTTCGTTTCATGACGTGTCGCGATATAAAAATTTCAACATGGTTACTTTCCTTACGCATGATTCGCATAACGTGGATTATTAAGGTTCGTAGAATATCTGAACTTATTTTTTAAAAACAACTGCGGTAACCTAAATGGCAAACTTGTCGACTGTGCCTGTAAGCCAATATAAAAAAAATCCACAACTTTCCAGAACAAATGGGTGTATTTCGGCTGAATTAGCAGAATCATAAAAGAAAACTGAATTCTGTAACTGTTTCGCTCCCAGAGGAGGTATGCGTTCTGATTTCTTTAGAATTGGGCGCATTAACCTTAGCAGCTCGAGCATGCTCTAACCAGCGGAGTACGCTCCTGTAAACTTAACGGTTAAAAAGCGACTTCCGGTGCGTGATAACGGATCGCGCTCTATGCGCTCCGACTTTTAAGCAGTGCAGCGTGCGCCTGGGGTGACTACCAGAAAAACCACAATAACATGTGTCCGGCTTTTTTCTCCACTCGTTCCTACGGCCACCGCCGCGCTGTCGGGCCCCCAAAGGCAGTCGGCTGAAATCGCGGTTAAGCTGCGAAGCACTCTGCTGCAGGTGTCGCACCCGAGCGCACTCGGGTGTGCTTCTTCAGAGTTCGGAGCGCGCTAAATTAACGAGCCCAATGCCGGCATGCGCGTGCTTGCTAGAAAAAAATGAAAATGAAAAATAAAACACACACTTCGTATGGAACCTCTTCTCAAAAGTGCTCCATTTATTTACCGATCAGCCCCATCCTGAGACGTCACGCCATTTTCGCAGGCACACTACTCTGCAACGACTCTTCTACAATAAACCCATATGGCACTGAAGAAAGAAGACAGATAGAAGTATTGCAACACGTGATTTTTAGTGCACTGTATCCTCGTTGACACATGCATAAACACGCATAATAACTACACTTGCATAATTGTAATACATCAGCTTTTTTTTTCGAAAGTTCATCGTACATTCAAAAATCACCGATTTAAATATATTTAGCTTTTTTACGGTGAATGGCAACTAATCCAGCAGAAAAGAAATAAATCTTGATTAGCATGTAACAGTTCATCGTACATTCAAAAATCACCGATTTTTACGTGCACAATTTACGCTACACGAACTGTATAATTTGTACAATGAGTAAAATCAGCAAATAACTACCTTATGCAGCCACTGCGTGTTCAGACCATGTATCTCACTTTATAAGCACTCTTCAGTGACCACAGGGTGCTACGTAACTCTTGTGGGCAATCTCATAGCATCGCTGTCATCGTCTGGCGGACATACACGTGCAGAGGGTTCCGCTTCGAAGGGGAGTCAATGGTTAAAGCAGTGCCCCCCCTCCCCTACCAATGCATTGTATGGGTACACATTCTAGGCACTATAGTAAAACTTCGTGCACCGACTATTAGTGTTCAAGGGGGGGGGGGGGGGGGGGGGTGCGCCCACCCTGCCCCCCTCGTGTGCACGCTTATGCTGACAGATGCACCAAATATACTCCGTTTCATATATCAGGTGCAATACTGTGAAAGCTGTGCAAGAAGTTTGGCCAGAAACTTGTGTGACTTCGCGCATCTCGCGCTTAGCTTTCGTCGTTGTAAAAGCTCGTGCAAGACGAGCACAAATGCACCTGCAGGGCGTCGCGAAAGGCTATAGGTAAAACATCAAGAAATAAGAACTAATACAACCGGTATAAAGGGGCGTTTTTATCTCCGACGCACAAAGCAGAAATAAAATATAAATCATGTCTCAGATGCAAATTTATCGTACTATTTATTAGTGCGAACGCATTCATTGCAAAAATTAGTGCTAGGTCCCACAGCCTTACACTTGACGTAGGAAACAGAGAATAGGAAAAGACATTTGTTGAACTCATCAACATGGACTCAGAGGTGTGCCTTTTATGTGGGTGCCATCATAATGCCTTATGATTTTCGCATATGCATAACCCTCTTTTTCACCGCCCTCCCACTAAGTGTGATGCTGAGCTTGACTGTACTGCTACTCGATAATCTGTGTGTTCGTGCGATTACGTCACATTTGGAAGTCTGCTCTTGGCGAAAATGAAGAGTTTCTTAAAGTAAACACTTCGTGGGAGCTTAGTTTACCACAATTTAGGCAGTAGCACAAAGTTGGTGAGAGCAAGGCGGGAAACAGCGTGAACCAACTTATGGGTTATCGCACGTAATCCTATATACCAAGTGGTCCACGTAATTATCATAAAAAG
Organism: Rhipicephalus microplus; assembly: GCF_043290135.1. Taxonomy (NCBI): domain Eukaryota; kingdom Metazoa; phylum Arthropoda; class Arachnida; order Ixodida; family Ixodidae; genus Rhipicephalus; species Rhipicephalus microplus. The sequence goes on from NW_027464586.1 coordinate 23,189,019, forward strand.
TTTTAGGGAAATCTTGGGCTCTAGGAGCTGATAACTCCTCTATAATAGTGTAAATCATCTGTTTAACTATTCATCAACAAGAGGCACTCTATTTAGGTAACCCTTTTATTGCAATTTAAGAGGGTGAAATTTAACAAATAACCTCAGGATCCTCAGGGTATGTAGTGCTGAAATTTGCCTGGTTGTTTTTGTAGCGTAAGCTACATTGGCTGAGGTTGAGCATTTTTGCGTGGCAAGAAAAAAAATAAACAAAGGACACGCTTGCTCGACGCTACATTAAGCCAGTGCCAAGGTTGCTACCTCAAAAAAAGAAAAAAAAACGGTTAGTGGTGATGCCAGTGCACTCAAACGTTACTAAGCGTTTGGTTGATATCATGCTCAATCGTTATTCTATGGACGTGGGTGAGTCAGAGAGGCAGATATAGTGTGTGTTTGTGTGTGTGCGTGCGTACGCGCGTGTGTTTACACTTTAGTGAAACGACGCTGGTTTCAGTCTGCTAGCTGTCGTTGGGGCACCTTTCGTCGTGTCGTTGAAACGACGGCCACAGTTGGCGCATTGTAGGTGAAAGATGCAGTCTGCGTTTGTGCTCCTTAGCTTTCATCGGTCGATTTCCGCTGATTCGCGCTACCTACAGAACCGGCGCGAGGTGACGCTGGCCGTACTTGTGCGACCAATTTTCTCGCTTTTTGCAAGCATGGATGAGTGGCGTCGTCTGGTGTCTTCTTTCGAACTATTGCGAGAAGGAGGGAGTGGAACCACCACCTTAAGTACTATCACTATGTGTTGAAGGGTTGAATTTCATTCGCGTCTTGATTGTAGCCACCAATCAGTTAACTTCCTTCAGGTTATTTCTACCCATTTAATGTCTATTTTGCCTTCACTGTCCGTAAACCCAAATGCTTTAAAAAATTGCACACCATTATCTTGCACTATGGGGTGGAGCCCTTTAGAGAAAATTGTTAAATATTCTGCCGTTCGCTTTTCCTCTCGACACGTATTACATAATGTGTATGTGCCTTCGTATTTGGCTCGGTACGTCTTGGTCTGCAAAACTGCCGTTCTTGCATGTAACAGCAAAGAACTACCCCGAGAATCATTGTTGAACTTTTCTTTTGCAATTTCATACTTAAAAGCTTGGTGAATCTCCGATGATGATTTCGTAATGATTTCAGTCTTCCACATGTCCCTCTCTGTTTCCTTCATTTTCTTCTTAACCAACGTTTCCTTTAGACTTGAAGTTCTGTTGTTGTCTGAATACATGTATGAGAATTTTCGAGTTCCCTTCCCCCATTTATTATCAACATTTTGATGTACAAGTAGCAAAAACTTTCCTTGTCCAACATTCCTCTGTCGTTTTTCTCAATCGCTCCTCAAATTGTATCTTGCTGCTTGCTTCCCTGCATTTGAACGATGTCCATCCCATGTCACCCGGTACCCCTAACTTCGGGTATTCCTGTGTGCTTCCAAAGCAAGTCTACCTATGCCATGTTTCATTTCCAATCTCGCCTGAACCGCATATCTCGTGCTCAAGACCACATTACTGAACGTCAAATCCAGAATCATGACACCTTTCCAAATCCCTCTCACAACCTAATACCTATTGCAGTTTCGCAGTACCCTATTTTTTCATTGCAGCTGCATTCCTGTTACACTTAATTATTACCTGTCTTTATGCTCCATTAGGTACTCAGCCCCATTATTTATCCATACGCCCATTTTTTTACTCATCCACTATTTCCAGCGTGACTTCCTGTATCTTATGCTCATTGGCTTCGTTTTCATTAGGCATCATGATCGCCAATTTTTTCCAACTCAACTTCAACTTATCTTCCTCATTACCGCAGATGTTTATAAATCGCTGCAGATCTTACTTGTTGTCGGCTATTATTACTATATTGTCATTTCGCCGTGACGTGGCTAAAACCAGGAAACTAGATGGTCAGATCAATCTGTTTATTTCGGCGAAGCTGCACCCGATAAACGAAAAATCGCGTTACAGTAGCACACGTGCACCGATAGTGGCGAATGCAGCGTCAGCCGTCGATCAACTGACAAGCGGAGTTTAACAAGGTGCTTGATTGGGCTGGTTGGTGCTGCATGGTAGACGAAGAAAGTGCTTAACAGCGCAAGCGACAGCAGGGAATAGAAGAGACGACCAGCACTCTGTTCTCGTCTCTTCTATCCCCTTCTGTCGTTTGCGCTGTCATGCGCTGTCTTCGTCTGACAAGCGGAGCGGCATTTATACGCCCGCTATCGAAAATTCTAGCGTTATCGCTATTGGGAACTTGGTTTTCAGAATAATCTGAAATGCAAACGACGTGGGCGTAATGTCAACAAAATGATCTACGGCTGCCCTGAAGCTTCTCGAACACTACAGGCGTGGTTTGCGCTGAGAATCGCGTACAGCGTAACGGGGTGATAAAAAAACTTGAGGAAGAAACATGGCATTGCCCCCCCCCCCCTACTGAAAAAGGCATCGTCCCGATGCTTTAACAGAAGGTGAAAGTGCAATAATAATGTAGCGAAACTTCGGGGTTGTTTAGGCAAGACACATCTGATGACCATCCAGACGAAGAAGTGTGGGACCGATTCCACACAGGCAAGCGATGACAAGTCGACATGATGATTTTGGCGAGCACGCATTGGAGGTTTAATTATATATTCTAACCTAACTTTACACAATGCACTGAGTCACAAATACAAGACATGGAAAATGATGGCATATCCCTCGGCTTTCGTGACTGGTCTCCGGTGGTGAAATGCGCTGTTGACCCCGAGTCCGCTCACCCCAAAAAGAGCTCGAGTCGCTGCTTAAATAAGATTTTCCAGCATCCACGGGTGCGCGAGCCTCGCGGAAGACCACTGTTTTGCACCTAACTGGAAAACTGCTCATACGGACCAATCAGGCAAGCCGAGGATAACCAATCCCAGCACGAGTTTTCATGGTCGCGTGAATCCTGCCTCGCAACAAAACTGTAGCAGCTTCTTGAAACAGGCACATTCTCTAAAGCAGCCTTGACGCGCAAACAAGTGCTCAAATTTCAATCCCCGATTGCCCCGGAGGACTCAAGCGGCGCCTCACTTGTTTGGGGCGGTGGAGGTAGTGGTTAGAAAAGGAGAAAGGCACCTAAATTCTGAAGCCCGGTAGGGAGCATGGCACAGTGCCTGGTTTGGAGCACGGGGCCCACAGTGACCGACCGGATACAGCTATTTCTCCTCCGAGACTCTCATTCTTCCTCGATGTTCCCTCCTCCAGAAAAGTCGTTAAATAGCACCTCTAACAAGAGCATCTGGCAAAGAACGATCTCCAGCTGTAGCTGAAAAAGAAAAGCTTTCCGCGAGACATTGCCTTCGTGATACTTCCCCCCCTATGAAAAAGAGTCACCCACTTGTTTTATCTGCAAAACGTTGAAAGAAATAAAATAAAAAATACAAAAAGTTTTGCATCCAACAAGTTAGCGAGGTGCTCATTAAAGGATGATTTTACAAGTGTCTAAATGATGAAATGCTTAAAACAATTACAAATTTAAACCACAGACAAAAAACTAAAATCATCGTGAAACAGAAATCAAGGCAGTTCAGTGGTGTGCTCTGAAATAACACTCAGTGTCCGTGTCGTAAGCGCCGACATTCTGTTGTGCGTTGTTACCACTTCGAAATGACTTTCCGTTGGTGTAAAATTCAGTGTCAGTGTCGGAGTCTTCGCGCTGGTGTACTTGAACACTGCCCTCTGTCGCGCGCACACCATATCGCAAACGGAGTTCTTGACCCACTCGCGAACCACACTCACCCACAACACTTAGATGCAATTCCTGTTCATCACTGTTCGCACTGCACCCGCGCACGTGAACACCTCGATGTTGTTTGCCCATATCACTCGTTGCGCTGGACTCGCGCACATTACCACTTCGAACGCACACCTCCTGTTTATCAGCAGATTCGTTATCGGCGTCGTCGGCACCAGAAGAGGATCGAACGTGGTAGGGCTTTGCAAGCTTAACCTTAACAACGTGACGTTTTTGCTTATCTTGCGGTAACATCTACCAGATGTTTTCGCCTACGCGGCGCTGAAGACGATATGGTCTGCTGTCGCTGCAATAAAGCGTTGTCTTTCTCTTTCTTCGTGGGTGAGTCCACACGTACAGCAAGTCCCCCTCGTCATAGGCCTCATTGCGTCGTTTGGCTTCGTAGGCATTCTTGTTTTTGCTCGCTGTTTTCTTTTGCGTTTATCTTTTCGGGCTTTGTTGAGCCGGAACTGTCTCGTTTCTGCATTGAGAGTTGGGGCTCGCGTCAATGAGCAAAAGCGGTTTGCTGCCGTGCGAAGAGGTAAACGGAGGGACGCCGGGTTCGGGTTTTGTCATCTGGCACTCCGGACAGGACGCTACGTAATTGCGTACATGCGCAGACATATCCAGCGAAAAGTAGCGCCTCCTCACTTTCTCCCAAGTTCTCTGGAGTCTGAGGTGACCTGCCGTTATGTCTTCATGACTATGTCTTATAACTTCGGTTCTCAAGCTGTGAGGAACAGTGAGTGCCATGCAATCCCGAAACCCTTGCGCCCTTCGATTTAGTGCACCGTTGACCAGCCGAAAGCTCTGTGCCGTTTTTTTTATTTTTTTGACAACAGGAGTGCCCGGCTCTTCGAGGTGTTGCATGATGCCTCTCATCCACGAGTCCTCTTTCTGCTTTTTTTCTACACTCACCTGATCCAGAACCAGCAACGGTAAGGGGGTTTATTCGCTTACCGGCGCGGAACCATTAGGAAGGCGGGAAAGCGTGGCGACAATAGCCTGCTCGATCTGTCGCATAACTGGTGCTGTGATCAGCTGACTTTTTGACAACGCGGTGATGATGGGTCGCCCGGGCTAGCCCCCTAGGCTGCGCCGTTCACGTTCCCCGAAGGGTTATGCAGTCCAATCTGGTTCTCAACGGGCGCCGCTTGATTGTTTCTGTCGCACATGTGTCTAAAATATGAAACGCTTAAAACAATTACATATTTAAAACAGTGCTGTCAAGTCGTTACCAGCACTGTAGCGTTATGTGACCAATGCGGTGGCAAATCTGGCATCGGGAACGCCCGTTGGTGGCACGGGAAGTTCAAGGTGGCCAAGACATTTGGGGCCAACACATCTCGTCCTCGATGCTTTTGAGCCGGTTAGAAAGCGACGCGATGGAGTCAGCCATCGCCTTTAGGTCTCTTTTGCGGTTGGAAGCCTCCCGCGGGCAACGCAACTTGGCCGCGGCGCAGCTGGCGAAACGCTGATGAGGCTGTATTGTAGCTGTGGCGGGTGCTATGCCAACTGGAGGCGCGATGTTTTGCGTCCATGACTGCATGCCGGTACGTGCCAATCAGCTGGGGCCCTGAAGCATGACTCATTAAAGATGCCTGATTAATGTGCTGCGAAATTTGGAGGAAAGCAGCGCAGGTTTCCGGGTTTGCAATTATCATGTTTTTTTCGAATGTCCGGGCGCAAAGCGCGCAAAAAGTGTCGCAACCGATTTTCCTCTGTCATCGATGGGTTTACCTTAGCTCAAAGTTGAACATCAAAATAATAGTGTTCGAGGGTTTCAGACGGCAGTTGTGTTCAGTTTTGTAGCCGCAAATGGGCGATCTCAATCGAGTGCCAACTGGTGAACTAAATCATCAACAGCGTCGTCCACTCTTCCCATGAACTTGGAGCACCCATTAGAATTTGGGTAGTGTGCCACTGTTTCGAATCACCGTCTAAGGCCAAATATAAAAATTTAACCTTTGTGACTTCGTGCCAATGGTTCAACGACGCTACATGTTCCTACCAAAGTACCCACTCAGAAATAGATTCCTCCGACGCGCCTCTAAACACTGCGGGTCCTACGAAAGGTTTTCTTGGCGGGTACACTCTAAAAAAAGGGAGCGAGAATGGAAAAACGGGCTCCGTTCCTCCTTCGGCGCAGCAACTTCCTCCCTTTCGGACGCTTTACCCGTCGCGCCTTCTCGCGGCAAGAACTAAAGGAGCAACGTTCCTCCATCAGCGTTCAAGTTACCCCTCAATCACGGGGGTCTTGCGCGCACACATGCGCACGCCAAGCCTAGCTGGCCGTGGCCTGTCGCGAGCGATTGCTTTTACCTAAGATTGATGTAAGCAATGCAGGAGTGCCGTTTTCTTTAGTTTTATTGGTGTAGAGTAAAAGCCTCCCTTTTTCTATCGTCAGGCACTCGCACGATGCTCCGCACACTTTCATGTGTGTCTCGTGTTGTTTCATACTACCAATTTGTCACGAAAACAAAGAGCTCTGCTTCCCCAACAGTCCTGCTTTATCGATTACCTTAGAGTGTACAAAAATAATGAATTTTTTCGGTGTCGACATACTTGATAAGCCCACGCATTTTTAGTTTTGCACGGCACCAACAGCACTCATGAATTCAACGAGGCGCGTAAAAAAGCATCAAACTTAATTTTTCAACATTCTAGGAAACCTGATACCACTCTACAGTCCATGCGCAAAAGCAGGATCATATGCAATTAATTGAGTTATACGTGCCACTACCATCATATGGATGTTCTTTGCAGTTTACCCCCATTCTAATATGGCCGCATTGGCCGGAAGTAGAACCTGCGTTCTCCAGCATAGTCACACGATACCCAATAAGGCTATGCTACCACGGCAGGTGAAAGCGCAATGGGAAACAGGCTGCGAAGTTTCACCGAGCGTTTATTCGCCAGACTAGGTTACAACCATCAGAAACGTTTCAAACATCATCATAAGTAAACTTTTGTGAAAAGTAAACCAATGACTTCTGTCGGTTAAACCAAATTCTCAATCGCATGCGTTTTGAATTGCCCATGCCAGCACTGAGAGGTAAGACGGAATTATGCACGCGTGCAGTATGCCTTTCTCGTCCATGATTCTCCTTTGTCGTGAGAAACTCAACACAAAATGCACTTCTAGTAACAGCTGTGCACAGCAGGTGAGTACTAACGCTTACTCACCTTTGTGAAAAGAGTATTCTAAATCCAGTGTAATAACCACGACAGCCACAGCGCTAACAACGAAATTGTGGCACGCACTATGATTGCAAGTTGACACGCGAGGCGAATCGCGAGAGGCATCTGAAGCAGAAAGGTATGTATGCACAACATGCTATAACGTTATAGTAATTTTGCGCACTGCAGCGATAGTTCCTCCACTCAAATAATACAGATGCCGCGACGCCAACAGCCACTGCCATAGCTCACGAAAAAATACTGTCGGACGCGAGGTCATCGCTTATCTTTCTCGCAAGACCCGCGTTGTAACGTACGTATACACTGCTAGGATGGTCGTTACCGCATCAAGAACGTTGTCATTGAAGGGCTAGCGGTGTACTGTACCATGGCTAACGGTCACATTTGTGGTAAGCACGTAAAAAGAATATAAGCAAACGTTAACACGAAACAACTAAACGAGGTCGACGTGACCACAGAACACCTACCACGATGGAGACAAAGTTTGGTCTGCATACTGCGCCCTTTACGAGTAACAAGAAGAAGAATTAAAAAAAAAGTGACCTCTGAAATGGCTAGCGCGTGGTGTGTGTTTGCATTGTCGAAAGCTTCAAGAAAAAAAATAACTGTGGCAGTGGTCGAGAAATGGCGCAGCGTTCGGAATGCCATGGGCGTTCTATGCATGGCTTGGGGGTATTTACTTTCGTAAATTATTCCGGTCATAATTGTGCAACCATTAATAAACTTACGTTTGTCTAAGCATCAGATACCATATCTTTACGTGTGCGCATGTTGTGGTATTGCCACAAAACGCGAAAAAAGTGTAATAAAACCTAATTTTAAATTGTGCCACAATGGTCAGTCGAAATTCATCGCTATATAAGCTTGTGCGCTTTCGTAGTAGGGTGTCAGTAAACATGTTGAAGTGTGTGCCGTTGCTGTGACTGATTGATTGTGATCTCGTTGCGTACTTGTTGCGTACTATATGCGTATTATGTGCAGTATGTGTCCTTGTGTGCATGTGTAGCTATATGCATTGCATCAGCACATATTAGACTTCCGGTGTAAGTGAGTATTCCTGAATGGGCTGGGGCGTAAATAATCCGCAAAGGACCCGTGATAGTGGGTATGACAACGTAAGTCGCCGCAGGCGCCTTTTTTGTAGTGTCGTTCAGTTTCTCTAAATGGCGCCAGCTACCACCCACTTCACGGCTATGACGCTCTCACACCTCCAGCTACTTATATAACGTTGAACATCTATCAAAGCTGCACTATTGAGTCGGAATGGTTTCGCTGCGATCGAGTATACGATTTGGAGGCACATCTCGTGACCTGCGGCCCAGTAAACGCATAGATAACGTCGCTACACTATGTGAATCTGCTTGAAGTAAATACAGCAAGCCTAGCATGCACTCTTCAGGTGAGGACTCTGCAGTATCCGTGTCTTTCGGAGTGAACGTCACTTCGCTGACCGAACGAGACCTGCTTGCTCCGTCGTTCTCTTTCACGATGTTTTCATCGCCACAGGTTCGTCTGCTTGTTTTTATAATCATTTCCTTCAATATCAAGCTCAGCGGGACCGTTTTTTGTAACTTTCAGTGCCGTGTACTCCTTATCAGTCGAGAATTGTTGCATTTGCTAAGCCTACTCGCTTCGCCTGTGGGTAGCCATGTTGATTTTCATAGGGAGAAACAGGTTTCTCCGTGGCGAAGGGAGCAACGTTTCTCTATTTAAAGACGAACATTGGGGACATCGCCGTTGCTTCCAAATGGAGAGAACGTCCCTCCATTTTTTTTAAGAGTGTAGACATCGCAGAGAGGAAGGTTCTGTCATAGTAGAAAAGTCCGAGGTTGTTTGCTGATGCTTTTTAATGACTTCGGGCATGGCATGATTTCAGAGCGGTAATAACGCTACCGAGCAACCTCCACCACTTTGTAGTGAAAATTCGGGGTTGGTTTCCCTAGACACATCTGATAACAATCCAGACAAAGACGTGTGGGAGCAATTCCGCACAGACAAGCGATGACAAGTCGGCACGATGATTTCGAGAAGCACTGATTGGGGATTTATTTTTTATAACACAACTTAACTTTACAGAATGCACTGAGTCACTAAAACAAGGCATGGAAAATAATGGCATACCCCTCGGCTTGCATGACTGGTCTCTGGTGGTGAGATGCACTGTTGACCCCGAGTCCACTCACCCCAAAAAGAGCCCGAGTCGCTGAATAAACAGGGTTTTCCAGCATCCACGGGTTCGCGCACCACGCGGAAGACCACTGTATTGAACCTAATTGGAAAACTGCTTATACGGACCAATCAGGCACCCCGAGGATAACTAATCCCAGCACGAGTTTTCATGGTCGCGTGAATCCTGCCTCGCAACAAAACTGTAGCAGCTTCTTGAAACAGGCACAGTCTTGACGGCACAGTCTTGAAACAGGCACAGTCTTGAAACAGCCTTGACGCGCAAAAAAGTGCTCACATTTCAGTCCCTGATTGCCCCGAGGACCCAAGCGGCGCCTCGCTCGTTTGCGGTGGTGTTGGTAGTAGTTAGAGTAAAAGAAAGGCACCTAATTCCTGCAGCCTTGTCGGTAGCATGGCGTAGTGCCTGGTTTCGAGCGCAGGGCGCACAGTGACTGACTGGATGAAGCTTTTTCCCCTCAGACTCTCATTCTTCCTTGAGGCTCCCTCCTCGAGAAAAGTAGTTAAATAGCGCCTCTAACAAGAATATCTGGCAAAGAACGAGCTCCAGCTGCAGATGAAAAAAAAGCTTTCCGCGAGGCATTGCCTTCGCAACAATATTGCGAGAAAGTACAAATAATAAAGTACGTTTGATTGATTTATATGTGGGGTTTCACGTCCCAAAACTACCATATGATTATGAGATACGTCGTAGTGGAGGGCTCCAGAAATTTAGACCACCTAGGGTTCCGTAATGTGCACCAAAATCTGATCACATGGGCCTTCAACATTACCGCCTCCTTCAGAATTGCAGCTGCCGCAGTCGGAATTTGATCCTGCGACCTGTGGCTCAGCAGCCGAGCACCTTCGCCGCTGGATCATCACGACGGGCAATAATAAATAATAACAAAGCCCAATACGGCAATAATAACAACAACAAAATGCGCTCTTTCAGTTCGTCAACGTTCATCAAACGGCTTTAGGCGCGCGACATGGATGACATCAGGTCACGATCGGTGCCGATGAGAGTTCACAAAGCCGTCGAGGGCAACCTGGTAGTCGAGTGGGCCAAAACGGCGTATATTCCGAAGTACCGTCAAAGATGTTTTACACTGAGTCCACGTCGACACATTAGCGTCCATACATAAGCACGTTCACCGGGCTGTTATTCCACGAAGCGTCGCCGAATATTTTCATGGCGGTGGTCGGTCGTCTGCTGATTCGTGATGCGTAGGCGAGAAGTTGACGAGCTTCTTCTGCGCGCTGAAGATAGACGGGGACGTCGAGGGTTTCTTCGTCAGCGACGTTAGACAGCATTGCGTCGAGCGCCGTTGCCGGGTTCCTTCCGTTGACCAACTTGTACGGTTGCATCTGTGTCGTCTCCTGCAAGGCCGTGTTGTATGCGAAGGTCACGTACGAAAAGATGGTGTCCCGCGTCTTGTGTTTGACGTCAACGTACATGACCAGCATGTCGGCCATCGTCTCGTTCAAACGCTCGGTGAGAGCATTTATCTGTGGGTACTAGACGGTGGTGCGGCTGTGATTTGTCTGACTGTGTCTCAAGATTGCTTGAGTCAAATCAGCTGGCCCCGCCGCGGTGGTATAGTGGCTAAGGTACTCGGCTGCTGACCTGCAGGTCGCGGGTTCAAATCCCGGCCGCGGCAGCTGCTTTTCCGATGAAGGCGGAAATGTTGTAGGCCCGTGTGCTCAGATTTGGGTGCACGTTTAAGAACCCCAGGTGGTCGAAATTTCCGGAGCCCTCCACTACGGCGTCTCTCATAATGATATGGGGGTTTTGGGACGTCAAACCCCACATATCAATCAATCAATCGATGAGTCAAATCAGCCGTAAAGGTCGTACCTCTAACGGTGATGACTACCTCCTGGGGCGCAATGACAAAGGACGATGTTCTCAACGAAGAACGTGGCTACCTCTTTGGCGCTACCTTTGGCCAAGGCCTTTCTTTCGGCGTAGCGGGTGAGGTAGTCAGTAGCTACGGCGATCCATTTGATTCCTGAATTCGACATCAGAAACATCCCCAGTTGGTTTTTCCCAAAGTGTTGGAAGGTTCGGTGAGTTGGTTCGATAGGCTGAAGAAAGTGTTGTGTCGGCTTGTGCTCAATTGATAAGAGCACTCTGCGAAGTTCGCATGCGCCACTAGGTGTTAAAAGCATATTGGCGCTTGCTAGCACGCCTTTTCTTGCCCGAGCCACGAACCCACAAGCATGGGTCAATAAACATCGTTCACCCGGAACTTGTCTGGTCCTTTCGGCCCGTCTGTTGCAAAACGTAACACTTGGCGACGAGGGTTGAATCATGAAGAGTAGCACAGCGTCAATGAAGGCAAGTGTTCTCGGCATTCAGCCTTTGTTCAGTATCGACGATAGAAGAGTGCTGCAATTTTGTTATCGCTGACAGATACAAATAAAGACGCAGCTGCAGGCTCAACGCAGTTTGCTGCTCAGCTTGGCCAGATGGAACCACTCGACGCTTCTACGAATGACCGGGCGTCGTACGAAGAGCGGCTAACGTCGTTTCTAATCGTCCACCGTGTTCCTGAAGGTGACAGAGTACATGCATTCCTGAGCATCATCGGTCCCAGAACTTAGTCTTCAGAAATCACTGGTCACCCCGGAGCTGCTTTCAACGAAGAGTTTCGAGGTACTGAAGAAGACCCTGGAGGACCACTTAGCCAATCTCGAAGCGCTGCTAGAGCGTCTTTAAAACCAAGGCGTCAGGGTAAAGAAAGAGAAGTGCTCGTTTTTCTGAAGCGAACTTCACTACCTTGGCCACAAGATCAGCGCTGAAAGCATTGCCCATTGTCAGATAAAGTAGACTCACTTTTTCAGGCACCAGAGCCGAAGTCAAAGAAGCAGCTTCAATCTTTGTTGGGCGTTATCAACTATTACAGCAAGTTCGTGCCCCAGTTAGCTACGATAGCTCAACCATTTTACAGGCTTCTGCAGAAAAAGGTAGCTTGGCACTGGGATGAGCACGCTCTAAAAGCGTTCAACCAAGTGAAAACTATACTGCCGCAACCAGCTACGCTCGCACTTTATGATCCCGAAAGACAACTTAGGCTGTCATGCGACGCGTCACAGTATGGTGTAGGAGCCGTCCTATTTCATGTCTACGATGACGGCAGGGCACGAACCATTGCTTACGCTTCCAGAGCGCTATCCGAAGCGGAAAAAATACAGTCAACTAGAGAAGGAAGCGTTCGCCATCATTTTTGGTGTAAATTAGTTTCACTTCTATCTGTATGGGCGCTCATTCACCTTGGTCACAGACCATAAGCCTCTTCAAACAATATTAGGCCCGACAACTAGAATTCCCACCATCGCGGCTGCTCGGTTGCAATGCTGGGTCGTAATGTTGGCAGCCTACTCGTACAATCTTATCTTCAAGAAATCAAGCGAGAACGCGGAAGCCGATTTCTGCTCACGTTTGCCGCAGCCAGATCTCGAAGCGCAAACCAAAGAAACAAAAGAACTGTTTTATTCCTTGTGATTGGACTCGTTGCCTGTTTCTAGTCGAGATGTCGCGGTTGCCATGAGTAAAGACCGAATTCTTTGTCAAGTGAAGAAATTCACTAATATTGAATGGCACACGTTAATCACGAATGAGCACTTGAAGCATTTTTTGCAGGTGCAACGAGCTGACGGTGCATCAGGGATGCGTCATGCTGGGCACAAGAGTAGTCGTCCCTGCAAAGCTGCAAGGGTTCCTTCTGAACGAACTTCATGACGGCCATCCCGGCATCGTGCACAGCGAAGAGCTAGCGCGCAGCTACGTGTGGTGGCCAAGGCTTGAGGCGGACCTCTAACGTCGCATCGAAAGCTGCGCTAGTCCTCAAGAGCAACGTAACGCGCCTATCAGCGCACTTCTTCACCTGTGGTCATGGCCGACTTCACCGTGGCAGCGTGTTCACGCAGACTTTGCAGGACCGTTTCAGAATACCATGCTTTTAGTGGTGGTCGACACACATTCCAAATGGCCAGAAGTTTTCGAAATGCGCTCGACAACTGCAGAAAGCACGATTCGTTGTTTGACCAAGCTCTTCGCACGTTTTGGTTTCCCTAAAACAATTGTTTCCGTTAATGAACCTCAATTTGTTTCGCAGGAGTTCAAGCACTTCATGCCGGCAACGGCAGCACGGCACGTCCTCAGGGCTCCCTACCACCCCAGCTACAATGAGCTGGCAGAGCGTTTCATTCAGACCTTAAAGAACGCCCTCCACAAAGACAGCACCGAAGAGACTCTGCAGGTAAAGCTGCATAAAATCTTGCTGTCGTATCGCAACATGCCGCATGCAACGACTTGTGAATCACCAGCGGCTTGCTCCTGAGACGGCGCTTACGAAGTCGGCTAGATGCCGTTAAGCCCTCCGTGATGGAAAGAGTAGCCCACAGACAATGCACTCAGGCACTGATTCGTCCGTATCGCGATCGTCATTTCTTGGTAGGCGACAACGTGTTACCACGTAATTAATCTGGAAAACCAAAGTGGACTCCCGCTGTGATTGTTGGTCAAACAGGTCCTGTCTCTTTCCAAGTGCGTGAAACCAAAGGGGCACCTTCACCTGGCGTCGCCACCAGGATGATCAGATGGTGCACAGACCTGCAGAGAACGTTACCCCTATGCATAGAACAGCTGGCGAACTACGTCCAGCGGGTTCCTGGATTTTCCTTAGACTAACGACACACCAGTTCCTCCCACGTCACAACCGTCCAGGGCAACTTTGATTTCGCCACAGGCAACACCCGCCCAAGCAAGACGCTACCCCCCCCCCCCCTGCGAAATCGTCGCCCTCCACATCGATTCCAAGCTGGACTCTGACTGTGTGTGTTAATAAAAAACAAGGGGAGGTGATGTTGTGTCGGCTTGCGCTACATTGATAAGAGCACTCTGCGAAGTGCGCATGCGCCACTAGGTGTTAAAAGCAGATTGCCGCTTGCTAGCGGGCATCTTCTTGCCCGAGCCACGAACCCGACAAGCATGGGTCAATAAACGTCGTTCACCCGAAACTTGCCTGGTCCTTTCGGCACGTCTGGTGCAAAACGTAACAGAAAGCTTGCTGGCCTTGTAGGCGGTGTCTTGCATCACTGACAGTCCCGGCATGTCCTCAAGTAACGAGTGACGCCGGCGCTAAGGCGTGGCCAGAAGTACCTTTCTTGTATCCTCGCGAGCGTGCGGGAAACACCAAGGTGTCCAGCCATTGGTTCATCGTGCAGGGCCTTGAGGAGTACTGGTCGGAGAGCTGAAGGCACCACAATAAGGTATTTGGCTCGCAGCGGCGCGAAGTTCTTTTGAAGAAGGCCGTTATGCAGCGAAAACGACGTCAGTGCCCGTTTGAATACCTTCGGAAGAATGGAGGTTCTGCCGTCGAGGTATTCTATAAGGCTCCTAATTTCCGGGTCTGCCCGCTAGCGTTCTGCGAAGTCGTCGGCAGATATTATTCCCAAGAAGCAGTCATCATTTAGGTCTTCAGGTGGTGGTGGGTCGCCAGGCTTTCGCGACAAGCAGCCTTCATCGAAGTGTTTTCTGCCGGACTTTGTTGTATTCTGGAAGTCTCAGGCTCCATCGGGCAAGTCGACCTGCAGGGTCCTTCTAGTTAGCTAGCCAACACAAGGCGTGGTGGTCGCCCTCAACAATGAAGGGCCTGCCGAGGAGGTAAGGAGGAAACTTTGACGTCGCCCAGATGATGGCAAGACACTCCTTTTCTGTTGTGGAATAATTGCTTTCTTCGTTAAATAGTGACCGGCTAGCATAACTAATAAGCCTTTCCAGTTCATCAGCTCTCTGCACAAGGATGGCGCTTATTCCTACGCTGATTGCATCAGTGCGCACCTGTTTCGGCGTTTTCATCGAAATGCACAAGTATCGGAGGCATCTGCAGACGTCGTTTCAGTTCCCCAAATGCTTTCTCCTGTGGGGTTTCCCACTTCAACTCAACGTCAGTTCTCGTAAGTTTAGTGAGTGGCTCGGCGATGTGGGCAAATTTTTTTACGAAGCGCCTGTGATAGGTGGACAGGCCGAGATATCGACGCAGGGCCTTCTTATCGGCGGACGGTGGAAATGCAGCGATGGCGGCTGTCTTCTGCGCATCAGTTCTCACTTCAAAACTGCTTATCACGTGGCCCACGAACAAAAGTTCCTCGTACGCGAGGTGGTACTTTTCTGGCTTCAGGGTGAGAACTAAAGTTGTAATGGCTTGAAGTACAGCTTCAAGGAGCCGAAGATGCTCGTCGAAGCTTGAGGAACACACGACGACGTCGTCCAAGTAAGGGGACAAGTCTGCCTGTTCAATCTTGCCAGCACTGTGCCCACAAGGCGTTCATTAGTCGCAGGTGCCGAGCAAAAACCGAAGGGCGTGACTTTGAACATAAAAAGGCGATCTTGTGCTATAAACTAAGTCTTTTCTCAGTCTCTCTCATCTACATCGATCTGCCGATAGCCTGTCTTGAGGCACATCGATGTAAAGTATTTGGCGCTGTGGAGTTCATCAAGAGCGTCGTCTATTCGAGGGAGAGGGTACACGCACTTCTTTCTTAGCTGGCTTGTTGACTCGGCGATAGTCAACGCAAAAGCGAAGTGTTCCATCCTCTTTGTTCACTAACAACACCAGGGACGCCCATGGACTCTTTGAAAGCTACATAATGTCGTCGCGGAAGATTTCGTCGACTTGTTTCTTGATGGCCTCGCGTACTCGCGTAGAAACACGGTACGGACTCTGATGGAGTGGCCTGAAATTTTCTTGTATTACGATTCGACGTATCGCGACAGTGGTCTGCCGAATTCTCAATGACGACGAAATATTTTAGGAGCAGGTTTTCGAGGTGCTCTTGTTTATGCTTCGGAAGGTTTAAATAACGTCGAATGCTGGTTGAAGGGTTTCAGTCGCCGGAGTAGTTTCAACGGAATTGGTGAGGGCGAAAGCGTTGCTGGCTTCCAGCATCTCTTCGACGCAGGCAACCGTCATGCATTTGCTCATGTGCTTGTACTCGTCGCTGTAGTTCATGAGCTTCACTCTTGCGTTTCCCCCTCGCAGCTCCGCTTTTTCTCTGACGAGCGAATTTCACGGCTGATAAATGGGTGTTGGCCGCCTTCAACGACGCCTTGCATGCCTGTCGATGAGTGCCGACAGAAATGCTGACGCAGGAGCGAGTAGGATTGGTGACTTGGTCGTTGAGCACATTCAGGGTCTGCCTTCCGACGTGCGCGATGGCAGTGCTTTTTCTGTGGATAGTGCTATGCACTTTGTTCTCAGGTCGATGACGGCACCATAGAGCCTTAAGAAGTCCATACCAAGAATGCCATCTCTCGAGCATTGCTGCTGTACGACGAAACATGCAGGATAAATCTTACGGTTAATGGTGACTCTGGCTGTATGGATTTCAGGGCCTGCCCACGTTGTCCTATATTTTTTAGCTTCGCGGTGAATGTCCCACTAATGACGGAATAGTAGGCTCTGGTGTCGACGAGAGCAGCGACGCCGTGGCCATCGATGAGAAATGTCGAGGTCGCTAGTTTGTCACGTTGAGGTCACGTCGAGGTCACGTTGCAGTTAGATTGTGGCGTCGGATCTCGGCTACGATGGTTTGTACCACTGCTTCGACGTTGCGTCATCAAGTCGTCTTCTGACCCGGAAGTTTTCATGTCAGGGCAACGTTCATGTTTCTGTGGGTTCTTGAGGTTTTGTCGTGGCGTCTACATCGTCGACGTAGGAGCTTCGGCAGTTCGTCATACAGCAACTGCACCTCCAGTGGTCGCCACCTTTAGTTTCCCGGATAAGGGCTAGGAGACAGGCCTAGAATCAGGCTTGTGTACGGCCAGTGGTAAGGTGACATTAAGTGGCTAGGTCACGGTGAACGAGAAGATCCTCAGGATATCCACTGTGCTGCTGCAAGGTAGTTGGCTATTTCGCAAGGTCTTTTTCCCGCAATGAACGTGGCGCATCTTCGGCAAAACCACGCAGTCCCATTTAACGGTACTGGCAGCAGCGGTAGGTATGACCAGCTTCTCCGCAGTGGTAGCAGAGAGGTCGATGGTCGGCGTCACGCCACACGTTGGTTTTCCTCGGAGTGTTGCGCTGACCGGTGGATGGATGGTATGGCGTCGGCGGCAGCAGTGACTGGCGGCGACACTGCGACGGTGCAGCCTCTTGACGTGGGCGTGAAGAGGGTGCGTAGCGTTGGGTTGCAGCAGCGTAGCTCATCGCTTGCGGCTGAGGCAGCGGAGCTTCGAAAATTCCAAGCGATTGCCGAACTTTATCTCGCTCAATACTGGCAATCGAACTAACTTGAGGCTGCGGCGAAGGTAATAGCTTGCGCAGCTCTTGCCGCAGAATCACTCGGGTTGGCTCGTGCAGATCGTCGTTGCTGAGGGTATGATTTTTGAAATAGTGTTCTGCTGAAAAGCGGCAGGCCTACTGCCTTGTGTGAATTTCAAGTGCCTTCTCGTATGTTGTGGCCTCGTTAAGAAATTTTTCGACAGTCTTCAGCGGTTTGCGCACAAGACCTGCAAACAACTCTTCTTTAACACTTCGCATAAGGAATCGGACCTTCTTGTCTTCATTCATGGTGGAGTCAGCGTGGTGGAGCAACCGGGTCATCTCCTTTACGAAGATTCTGACGTTCTCGTTTGGGAGGTGCATATGCGTCTCCATGAAGTCGCAGCACGTTTCTTGCGGACAATGCTCATGAACGTGCGGAGGAACGTCGTCCGAAAGACATCCCAGCTTCGCAGCCTCCTGGACTGCCGGTTCTCAAACCACGTCTTTGCGGCGTCTTCTAGGTGGCGCTCTTTGGCCATCAATAGCCCTTGCGCCATTAAACAACATATATCATCATCATCAGGTAGAAGTATACGCGGCGTAGTTTTTCTGCGTTGTCCCAGCTGTTCAAAAAGGCGACTCGAAAATATGTCTCGAGCCAGATTTCTGTGTCTTCATTAGGTGCTCCATGGAAGCTCGGTGGCTCTCTGGGTGAGTGCATCACGATAGCCGCAGGCAGTGGCGCAGCGGCAGTCATCGTTGCAGCAGTTGCCATCATGGTGGACTATGGCACTATCTAGTCTCCTGGGCACTATCCTAGGGCACTATCTAGTCTTCTGCATCCAGACCAAACTGTTTATTTCGGCGAATCTGTGCCCGATAAATGGAAAGTCGGGTTACAGTAGCACACTTGCACTGATAGCAGCGAGTGCAGCGTCGGCTATCGATCACCTGACAAGCAGCGAAGCGTGTCGGTATTTACACGCACGCCATCGAGTATTCTAGCATTATCGCTAGCGGCGACATAGATTCTAGAATATTCTGAAATTCTCACGACGTGGGTGTAATCTCAACGTGATCTACGGCAGCCCTGAAGCTTCTCGAACTTTGTAGGCGCGGTTCGAGCGGAGAAACTCGTACAGCGTAACGGCGTGATAACAAAACTAAAGGAAGGAACGTGGCTTTATAATCTACATACAAAAACGCTGGCAATGACTGTTCAACGTGTTTCACATGCTTGGCAAAAGGGAGGCAGAAGCTGAGTCGTCTCACCAATTATTTGGCTGCTAGTTCCTGTGTATACAGCGGAAATAAACTTTACAAGGGAAATTCTTGTCGAAGCCCACGTTATGATTCTGTAGGTTCAGATACCCGTTCTTCTCATTTCATAACCACCTTGTTACTTTTATAGATATCCTTTAGACGATTACTTATTCCATCTTCTACATCAGTGTGTCCAGTATTCCCCACAAGTCTTCTTAAATCACATTATGGCTAGCTCCCATAATATGTAGATTAGCCAGCCACAGGGGCAACTGTGCCTTTTCCGCTATTTCAACACACCGCATCAATTGAAACAGATTTTCTTCCAACCTTTTTACTTTACGACAGCCATTTCGTAGTTCTCCCAGCACCTCCTCACTCTTCAGCCACGTCTGTAGTATTTCGTTTACTTCCAGCATCACCAGTCTGTAAACTACTTATGTCACTGTTATAGGGCAGTAGTTGTTTATATCAGCTTTGTCCCCCTTTCCTTCATAGATCATGCCCATGCATAGTACGGCTACGCCCAACTGCAGGCAACATGGCAGGAGCATGCGCATCAAGAACACGATAAGCTGGGACGCCAACAGGTGCCACCCCAGTGAGCACACTCTCAGTCTGTGCCGGAATCGTCGTATCCACTTGCAGGACAGTGCACTGATGACCGTGCATTGATGTGCATTGATGACAGGTGGACTCCGTAATAGTGCGGCAGACCCGCGCGAAATGTGCACGACGTCCGCACCGCGAACATGTCCGGCTCCTGCCAGGGCAAGCGGAGGCGTTGGCCCAATGCCGCGTCAAGCTGCAGTGGTGAAGGCTCATTCACATTGATTGTGGCGCGGCAAAGTGAGGTTCCCGAAGCGGCAAGTGCACGAACCTGTTCAGAACTCATCGGACCTCGTCTGGACGCGCGGCAGATGAGGTGGACATCTCGCGATTTTGCGCACGTGCCGCTATGACGTGTCAGTGCTTCTCCCATATGTACACACGCGCCACGACCACGCCTCCACTGCGTAGCGTTCTGATTGGCTGCAGCAAAGCAGCGAACCTCGGCAGGCGGCAAAACAATGCTCCGAGAGCGATCGCCTTTGCCGCCTGGTTTTTCTACCGCTTTGGCCACCTGGAGAGGGGGTTTTTCCCGCTTTCCGCGTTGCCGCCCCGCCTCGCCACCCATATCACCTTGCACTCCCTGATTTGGTGCATTCCCATGAGCTCCTAAAGCAAGCCTACCTATTCCACGTTGCTTGATTTCTCATCTTGCTTGAACTTCTGATCTCGATATATTCTAATGTACAGCGCCCCCGGGGCCAGCCTACCAGTTCCAAAACCCAAACCAAAACCTTGATACCACAGTTCTCACTAACGATCACAATTTGAGTTTAAGAGCATACATGCTAAGAGATGATGCGCGCAAAGTTAGCATCTGGTCATTGCGACGCCGCGGGACTCGAACAAGGCGTGATACACAAGTATGCGTAGAGCGTGGCACCACAGAACACCTATACACTTCCACTTAGAGAAGGGAAACTGTACCTTTGACAATGCAACGAAAATAAGACTGGTGGTGGCGTTGTGAACGAGCTTATCCGACCTAGACACGGCGCTGGTAGGCCTAACATAATCGTCGCGCTAAAGCACTCTGGCGGCTGCTTAGGTAGCGGGTGCGAATGGTTGCGGCGCGCACCCGCAAGTTTATGGGCGTTTATTCGCTGCTATTGCGGGGTGGTATTCGTGCACATGGCACCCTAAAGTTACTATAAATATTTCTGCTATGCCGCCAGGTGACCTAGAGGCCTTAACTGGCAAAAACACGCTAAGCAAGTAAGCTTAGGTTGTTTATTGACAATCGTGAATGCAGCAGTATACATGTAAGAAAAGAACATTATCTCTCACAGAGTTGAACATTACATGAAAAAAAACAGTGATAGCCGTTTGTTCAAGAAAATTACCCGCTGAAATTGTGCAATTTTGTCTCTTGGCTCGTTCAGTCAGACAACGATATTTACACTGAACAACCCTTGCAATGTACTTGATACTGTGCTGCCCATTGGCTTTCTCACCACACATTCTCTCAAAAAGTGCAGTGTCAGTACGATTAGCCTGAGCCGCAATGTGATATTTAACAACGCATTGGCGAGAAGCACTTCACGTTGAATAAAAAGAAATGACCACACGCTATTGTACTAGGTATCCCTGCACATAGCATTGTTCTCGGCATTGTGTTTAGAATGTATGTTTTTTACCAGCGCGTTGTATCTTTTTACGACTAACTAGATCAACTTACAGTTGTGGTAAGCAAGTGCATTCTGGGAAAACACCATTTACAGGATCATGTTGAAAAGTAAACTTGGCTTACGTTTCAAAAGAGGTAAAAGGGTTGCAGTGAGAGGCACTTTAATTGAGTAACAGTTGGCGAATAATGAAAGCCTGAGTCAAAAAATTTTAGCAAGGCTACATTTCTGTCAAAGTTGTCACGTATGACAAAAGAACTAGCTACCCATGCCCTTGCTCGCCTATTGTTGATCATCTGACACATGAGATAGAGGATACGTGTTGGTTCTCCCAAAAGCACTCATTCGTGAAAAAAGAAATTATGCACCAGTATATAGCACTCGCAATACACTGCACATGACATATACACATAAAATAGGGACATCTGGAACACTAGTAATACTAGACAGCTCAGAAGTGCTGGAAGTCATGGTAGCAATGTTAGAAAAATAGGCAGTGAATAATCATTGCAGTGAAATATGCATAAAGAAAATTTCTAAGACATTTATTCACAAAGTAGGGCCATTTCTTAATCTTTAGGTATTTGCACATCAGACTGAAGAGTTATGTGCACAGCACAATCTGCCACTTCTCAGTGATAGTACTGAAATGATTGTTCTGGCTCAGTAGTCATCTGCTCAACGGGGAATGCAGACACCAATGTTGACAAATCTTGTTGTTCCCACCTGTTGTGGGGTGCACACTGTAATTACATTTTTGCATGCGAAATAATCACTCGCTTTTCCAATTTACGAGGAGTTGTGCACACTTCATGGACAGATTGTGAAAAGGGAAACAAGTGTCGGAACACAATGTTGAGACTTCCGAAACGGCTGCACAAATGTGTACGAAGACGCGTGGAGCACCACGCCAAGTATCTAGACCAACCAAACTTTTCAAGAGGACAGTATATTGCAATAGATGGAAGACTAACACCTACTGGTCTGTAAGATGAAGTTACCCTTGTTAACCTCACTACAATTTGCACAATTGTAGGCGATATGCATATATATCACAAAGCTGGTTCCAAAAACACTTACCGGCCAATTCAAACACTAAAGGACATCAAATGAATGAGCGTTTTTGGACTGCTACCGATAAAACAGGGATGATTTGTTTTCACACCCTGTTGCACAGCTGAAGACGCTTCATGGTGTACGCAATTTCAGAAAACACACAGTGGTGTCACCACTTCTTTTTAAAAAGACAAAAAAAATCAAGTAGTGTGCTTACACCACTTACAAAATGACGCCTACCGTTTTCCAAGTCAAAAAGGAACTTTTAAGTGTTTATATCATAAAATGTGGACCACACGTACAGCTGACATATACTGTGAAGCACTAACCACAGTAATAAAAACGATAAACATTGATGACGGCACTAATTTTCATCCAGAATCGGCCTCCGACATGACAACATGCATCCTTACACTACAATCAGAACCGATGGGAAGACCAAATATTCTGGAAGGGAAGACTAATTGCTCGCCCTGCTGGCTTGTGCAAGCACCGTGGGAATATTTCCGCTTCTATCACTCGAAACAGTGGCCTGGGGTACGATTTGAAGACAGTGAGAGATTTAAGATCACCGTTCACAACAGGTTCAATTACCAAGCGGCAATCTCTTACTGAAATCGACTAAAGAATCTACTGCGACGGTACGAGAAACACTATGAAGTTAGCATTGATTCTGTAGAAAAACTAAGTACGTTTTTGCTTAACAAACCCACCAATCAAAACTTTTGCTAATGAATATTTACGTGCTTTGGAACCAAATGGCCCTTACTTTTTATAGATCTTCAAAGTTTTATGCTTTGCATTGACAGAATAATGAATTCGTTTTTTTTTTGCTTTTTTTGTGCCAATGCCGCCTAGTCATCAAAGACACTGCTCAAACAATGAACAACAGCAGAAGCTGATATCATATTTCTATTCTTCACTACATCCTAACTGTCTGCCTCATTTTAAACACGGGTATCGTACAAAACTAGTCAATTTGGCTACATATTTCACAGCAATACCATAGAGACAGCTGTTAGTACACATTCGAATTATCAACATGTACAAACGCTGGCCAACTTTGATTATACCTACTTAGTGCACTCAGTCATTCTTCTGTTAAAATTGACATACCTTTAAAATGCCTTGTCATGCGTCAGGTAATTCGCATAGAACAAGTATTACAGTAAACAAATATCACAGTAAAAGGTCGCTATTTAAGCTCGGTTAAGTAAAAGCGCACAGCCTTGTGTATTTTTATTGGGGGAAATCTCTTGACCATTTGAACACATTCGTATCTACAACAGCTAATTCGAACTGGGAGCCCCTTGTCTCGTTGCTGCTCGCCCAAGTGTGTCCAGAGTAATCACAACATTTTGAAAACAAACCAAACTAAATTAACTATAGGAGGAAAACAACTGAGCAGCAGCGTTTCTGAGCAGATGAGATGTCGTATGCTGAACTGGAGCCCTTGGACCAGCTAGGAATGACATTCATGGAGTCACAGGGGAATAAATGCAAGCTATTGCAAATCACTGATTATTTTCATTTTGATTGCGTTAACTCTGTCATGTAAACAAACATGTTTCTTAAGCATAGGCATTGGCATATGTTTCAAAGTTAGGACTGACTGCTTTCGTGCATGTCAGTGCTTGTTTTTGGCGTATCATCAGCCTGATTACACCCATTGCAGGACAAAGGCCTCTCCTATGACTGGCTGAACAACTTCGTCTTTTGCTTTCTGCTGCCACGTTATACGAACAAAGTTTTAATATCATTGGCCCACCTTACCTTCCGTCTTCACTTCATGCGTTTTACTTATCTGTGAATCCACTCAGTTACCCTTAGTTACCAGTGGTTGTTCTGCCTGCGTACTATGCGCCCAGCCTACGTTCTATTCTTCGTCTTGATTTAAACTACAATATCCTTAACACCGATTTGTTCCCAGACCCACTGTGCGCTCTTCTTGTGTCTTAACATTAGATTTCTCATTTTCCTTTACATCGTTTGCTGCGTCGTCTTCAATTTAAGCTGAACTCTCTTTGTGAGCCTCCGTAGGTAACTACGGGCAAGACGCAGCTGTTATATACGTTCCTCTTGAGAGTTAGTGACAGATTATCATTCATAATTATAGGATGCTTGCCGAATGTGATCCACCCACTGTTATTCTGTCTTATTCTTCCACGTATTTTACTGTCATGGTTTGGCTCCGCGATCGCTACCTCTGCAAGACATGTCTTGCTTAATGAAGGTACGAGTTCTTGCGCAGTTTTTTTAGTACTTTGATAGTGTGACTTCCAATTTGCACACGGTATCAGTAACTGTTTCAACACTACATTAGCTGTACCTACTACTGCCTTACAACAGTCCTTGCATTCACAGCAATCTATACACAATGTGAAAAAGCAGTGCTGCCTAATATGAACTACTACAAGCCTATTTTTTACCTAGTTATATGTGATACTCTATGCAAAGATTGACATGTAGCGTGAAGAACAGTATGTACACCCCATGACTCGCACTGTCCAAGAATTTTGAGGCCTGCACATTTCCAGTAAACTGAGTAATTCATAAAGCAAGAAACAACAATCTGTTCACCCAATTTTGTACAGCTCGAACATACCGTACGCTATCACTGCTTTTCGGTATAAGGCTTCCATTTGTCTACCTGGCATATTGATGGCTCATGGGGTGGTGACTATGGCAACTGTAGAGCTTCTTACGACTGGATTTGGGTAGTTTGGAAATGAATGATTTCTCTTTAGTGTAGCTTTATGAGAAGAAAAAAAAAACAGACTCATGAGCAGGGTAAGACAAAAATGGTTGAACAAATTATGTTCAATATATAAAATGTCTTCAACCATACCTTGCGATGATTTCGGCCCACGAGCTTCCTTTCAGTGATGATACATTCCACGCTGACTTGAGGTAGGTTCAGAGTGATGAGGCATCCAAGCGTACACTGATATGAGCAGTTCCTTGGAGGCTGCGTTTGGGTTGTAAGAAAAAAAAATAGTTCTGGTTACTCTGGCAGAAGGGTGAACGGATTTGTGATGCATGATTAAAGGGAATGTATGCGGGAACACTGCATTTAAAAAAGGTAGTGTGGACATAACATTGCTGTTTTTGTGAATTTGTCTTCTGGATGGCATTGTGATGAATTTATTTTAGTGATGTTCTTCAGATGACAAAGCTAGGTAATTCCCCAACTGGATGGACTATACGGTTCATGCAAATGTATTATGATTCATTGAAAACTTAGAAAAATGTACAAATGTGTATATGTACTGAAGGTTCACTTGGCTCTACTATGTATTGAATTTATGAACATATATTGCAGCAGACTCATTTTGAGCAGAAGCAGGTAGAGCTTCTATTGTGATCTGCGCTACAAACTCTAGCAGTAAAAAGATTTTCAGCGAATGCGGCAACAGAGTAAACAATTTCAAACCTTCACAAAGTGTGCATCTCATTAGGTGTACAAGTCGAAAAACCTTATGAAAGGACAAAAACTGTAGCGCATGCAAAAAAAAACGGCTGATTTTCAGATGCAAAGCAACGCATTTTTACTCACCGGTGAACACGCCCACACTGTGCAAGATTATTCCGTCTACGTAGGCAGTCTCCGAGTGATTTGCCAGCGTTGAATTTTCACGCTGAAAGCTGCGCAGCCGGGCGTCAGTGAAGCGCTGCCGCTGACTTGGTTTACAGCCTCTAGGCACGTTCCCTTCGTCGTAGCGGCCCATAAAGTTTGACACACAGGGTCACATTAATATATCAAAGCTTAATTGGAACAGAGCTTTGCAATGCCAATCGACAAAAAGTACCGCGGCTAACCGCAGACAATTCGAACAAATTAACCGACAGAAACGTAATCAATGCAAATGGGCTGCTGCTTTTCGAGCGTCAGGATGATCTCAGCACTTGAACTAGAACAAACACCGCTCTTGTATTATTAGTAAAGGTAAGACAAAAATTTTTTATTGAATTTTTTTATGAAGAACGACGTAGTAACTACTCTTTTAACGGCGTTTTGATACATTCTGAAATAAAAATTTTAGCCGCGTTGAGCGCCCTATCAGGAAAAATGCACACTATATTATCAGACCGCTCAAATAGGAGTGAGTAGTTATACGCGCAAATGACGAAACTCACCACGATCGGTTTTTCGCCTTCTACGTACATCGTGGGAACTTGCGATTTTCCGGGGCTTGGTGGCACTAAACAAAGCTGTCGTGGGCCAACGTTGCACACGTTAAGATAATTTTAAGCTGAGTTAGACAGGTGGTGCAAACGCCCTCAGCGTGCTGCGCTCTTGTCGCGAAAGGGCGTCTGCTACGCAAGAGCAATGCAGGTGGCGCCACGCTCTAAACGAAAGTGCGAAGGAGAGAAGACCGAGAAGAAATGAGAGCAAAGGAGGACAGAGTCGCTACTTTAAGAAGTTCTAGGAGTTTCACTCAGGCCCCAGAAACACTCAAGTTTTAACAATGGCTGTATGGGGCGAAAAAATTAACCACGACGGGTTTCATCATGTGCGCGTGTAGTGTTACTACTCACTCTTTTTTTAGCTGTTGGATGACTTAGTGTGCAATTTGTCTGTTAGGGGTGCTCAAGGCGGCTTAAATTATTATTTCAGAATGTATCAAAAGACAATTAAAATGTAGCTACCAAGTCGTTTGTCATGAACCTTGAGGAATGTATGTTTTTATTCCCTTTACTATTGGTACAAGAGCGACGACGTTTTAATTTCAAGTATTGAGATTATCATAATGCTCGAAAAGTAGCAGCCCAGTGGCATTGATTTAGTTTTTGTCAGTTAATTTGTTCAATTTGTACCGTGGTTTGCCGTGGTACTTTTTAACGATCGGCATTACGAAGCTGTGTTTTAGTTTCGTTTTTTATATATTATTGTGAGCTTGTGTGTCACACTTTACGTGCCGCCACGATGAAGCGAACGTGTGCAAAGCCTGTGAACCATGTCAGCTGCCGTGCTTCACCGATGCCCGGCTGCACAGCCTCCAGCATGAAAATTCAACGCCGGCAAATCGCGCAGAGACTCCTCTTTTAGCACTCGGGTAAGTTAGTGTGCATTTTTCCTGTTAGCGGCGCTCAACACTGCCTAAATGTTTTTTTTTTTTTCAGAATGTATCAAACACCGTTAAAAGAGTAGTTACTACGTCGTTTTTCTTAAAAATTAACTAAAATATTTTGGTCTTACGTTTATTAATGCTACAAGAGTGGTGTTTGTTTAAGTTCATAAACTGAAATCATCCTGACGCTCAAAAAGCAGCAGCCCATTAGCATCGGTAGCGTTTCTTCCGGTAATTTGTTCAAATTCTACCGCGATACATTTTGTCGATCGACATTACGAAGCTCCGTTTTAATCCAGCTTTGTTATTTCAATACGAGCTTGTGTGCCAGACTTTACGGGCCGCTACGACGTAGCGAAAGTGTCTAAAGGCTGTGAACTATGTCAGCTGCTGTGTTTCACCGACGTCCGGCTGCGCAGTTTCCAGCGTGAAAACTCAACTCCGGCAAACCACTCGGAGACTGTCTACGAAGACGGAACAATCTTGCACCGAGTGGGCGGGATCGCCAGTCAGTAAAAATGCGCTGCTTTGCATCTGAACATGGCCCTTTTATTTTGCATGCGCTACAGTTTTTGTCCTTTCATAAGGATTTTCGACTTGTACAGCGAATGAGATGCACACCTTGTGAATGTGTTAGATTGTTTACTTTGTTGTCACATTCGCTGAAAATATTTTTACTGCTAAAATTTTTAGCACAGATCACAGCATAAGTTCTACCTGTTTCTGCTCAAAATGAGTCTGCTGCAATATATGCTCATAAACTCAATGCATAGTAGAGCCAGCTGAGCCTTTAGTACATATACGCATTTGTACATTTTTCTAAGTTCACAATGAATCATATTACAATTCCATGAACCATATAGTCCATCCAGGCGGGGAATTAACTAGCTTTGTCCTCTGAAGAACGTCAATAAAACAAATTCATTATAATGCCATCAGTTAGTATGAGGCACCAATTACCAGCATGTTGGGTGTAGCGCAATCAATGCGGCTGATGTAGAGTGCGTAGCCAGTTCCCGACCCGTCGACTAGCGAAGCCGATTGGGTCCGCGAAGACGAACGCGGAAGACCCCGAGCAAGCCTCCTTCGTTCTCATGGTTCACAATTGGAGCCGTCAAAGTAATCGGCGTTTGGGACTAGAAGGAGGGAGCTTACTCGAAAAAGCATCTAGCGAAGGCAGGTCAGGCGCCACCGTCTGAGTTTAAGCCATTGTTGGCATGCACGCGTGTCATTGAGAATGACGCGGGGACGCGACCACTTGGCTGACCGAGACATAGTGGCGGCAAGGAAACGACCATAATCTCCCCCGCTGTTGTTAGGATGTCGGGGCGCCTCGCTGTCGCATGCACACCTGGTAAGCGCACAGAGCCCAACGGTGTACTCACCGCTCTTAAGGAGGCTTCTACGAAGCAACAATTAATGAGAGAACTGACGGGGCTCGAGCGTGAGAATGGCTGCCGATGGAAGTCGGCCGATGGAGGCAGCACGGCCTGGCATAGGAGAGAGTGTCACACGCGCAGAACCTATCTCTTTGCGTGTTTTATTTGATAACGTGGTTTTAACCCATGTAGTACCTGTTATGAAGGTGTTTCTGCGATTGGAGTCCCAACATGTGATTGGTGTTCGTAAAGACTCTTTGTTCAACCGAGAGTTGAAAACAGGATGTTCGAATTTGAAATAGAGCGGATGTTCGGGCTTGAACTCGGGCAGTAGCCTGAGGCCGCAATATAGCGTCTCTTCACCGGACTACGGCTCTTCCTTCGCACTGCCACCGTGCACTCGAGTCATCGAGGGGACCCATTCCGGACCTCAAACATCTTTCCTCCTTAGCTAGTGTTGAAGCTAGTCGAGGAGGAGGAAGTTAACTCCATCCACAAGACAAATTCACAAAAACAGCAATGTTATGTCCACACTACCTTTCTTATATGCAGTGTTCCCATATACATTCTTTTTAATCATGCATCACAAAATCGTTCACGCTTCTACCAGAGTAACCAGAACTGTTTTTTTTTTCTTACAACCCAGCCGCAGCCTCCAAGGAACGCTCATATCAGTGTACGCTTGGATGCCTCATCACTTTGAACCTACATCAAATCAGTGAAAAATGTGTCATCACTGAAAGCAAGGTTATGGGCCAAAATCATCGCAAGGTATGGTTGAAGACATTTTATATATTGAACATAATTTGTTCAACCATTTTTGTCTTACCCTGCTCATGAGTCTGTTTTTTTTTCTTCTCATAAAGCTACACTAAAGAGAAATCATTCATTTCCAAACTACCCAAATCCAGTCGTAAGAAGCTCTACAGTTGCCATAGTCACCACCCCATGCGCCATCAATATGCCAGGTAGACAAATGGTAGCCTTATACCGAAAAGCAGTGATAGCGTACGGTATGTTCGAGCTGTACAAAATTGGGTGAACAGATTGTTGTTTCTTGCTTTATGAATTACTCAGTTTACTGGAAATGTGCAGGCCTCAAAATTCTTGGACAGTGCGAGTCATGGGGTGTACATACTGTTCTTCACGCTACATGTCAATCTTTGCATAGAGTATCACATATAACTAGGTAAAAAATAGGCTTGTAGTAGTTCATATTAGGCAGCACTGCTTTTTCACATTGTGTATAGATTGCTGTGAATGCAAGGACTGTTGTAAGGCAGTAGTAGGTACAGCTAATGTAGTGTTGAAACAGTTACTGATACCGTGTGCAAATTGGAAGTCACACTATCAAAGTACTAAAAAAACTGCGCAAGAACTCGTATCTTCATTAAGCAAGATATGTCTTGCAGAGGTAGCAATCGCGGAGCCGAACCATGACAGTAAAATACCTGGAAGAATAGGGCAGAATAAGAATGGTTGGATTACATTCGGCAAGCATCCTATAATTATGAATGATAATCTGTCACTAGCTCTCAAGAGGAACTTATATAACAGCTGCGTCTTGCACGTACTTACCTACGGAGGCTTACAAAGAGAGTTCAGCTTAAATTGAAGACGACGCAGCAAACGATGAAAAAAAATAGAGATGTACCGTTAAGGCACAAAAACAGCGCACAGTGGGTCAGGGAACAAATCGGTGTTAAGGATATCGTAGTTTAAATCAAGAAGAAGAAATTAACGTAGGCTGGGCGCGTAGTACGCAGGTAGAACAACCGCTGGTCATTAAGGGTAACTGACTGGATTCACAGAGAAGGAAAACGCATGAACTGAAGACGAAGGTAAGGTGGGCCAATGATAATAAAAACTTTGTGCGTATAACGTGGCAGCAGAAAGCGCACGACCAAGTTGATCGGCCGATCATGGGAGAGGCCTTTGTCCTGCAATGGGTGTTATCAGGCCAAAAACAAGCACCGACATGCAGGCAAGCAGTGAGTCCTATTGCTGAAACGTATGCCAATACCGATGCTTGATTGATTGATACGTGGGGTTTAACGTCCCAAAACCACTATATGATTATGATAGACGCCGTAGTGGAGGGCTCCGGAAATTTAGACCACCTGGGGTTTTTTAACGTGCACCCAAATCTGAGCACACGGGCCTACAACATTTCCGCCTCCATCGGAAATGCAGCCGCCGCAGCCGGGATTCGAACCCGCGCCCTGCGGGTCAGCAGCCGAGTACCTTAGCCACTAGACCACCGCGGTGGGGCCAATACCGATGCTTCGGAAACATGTTCGCTTACATGACATAGTTAACGCAATGAAAATTAAAAGTAATCAGTAATTTGCATTCGCTTGCATTTATTCTACCGTGACTCCATGACTGTCATCCCTAGCTTGTTTAAGGGCTCCAGTTAAGCATCCGAAATCTCATCTGCTCAGAAATGCTGCTGCTCAGTTGTTTTCCTCTTTTGGTAATTTAGTTTGGTTTGTTTTTGGAAAATGTTGCGCTCACTCTGGACAAACTTGTGCGAGCAGCAACGAAAACAAGGGGCTCCCAGTTTGAATGAGCTGTTTAGGATACCAGTGCGTTGAAATTGTCGAGAGATTTCCCACTATAGAAATACGCAGGGCTGTGCGCTTTCCCTTAACCGAGTTCTAATAATGACCTTTTACTGTAAGAATTTTTGTTTTATGCAAAATGCCCGACGCATGACAAGCCATTTTTAAAGGTATGTTAATTTTTAACAGAGCAGTGATAGAGTTCACTAAGTAGGTATATTCAAAGTTGGCCTGTGTTTGCACATGTTGATAATTCGAATGTCTACTAAAACCTATTTCCTTGATATTGCTTTGAAATATATAGCAAAAAGGACTAGTTTTGTATGAAGCCTGTAATAAAGGTGAGGCAGACGGTTAGGAAGTAGTGAAGAATAAAAATGTGATATCAGCTTCTGCCGTTGTTCATTGTTTGAGCAGTGTCTTTGATTACTATGCATCATTCGCCCAAAAAATGAAAAAAAAACTAATTTATGCATCTGTCAATGCAAAGCATAAAAAAATTGAAGGTTATTGAAAAAGTAAGGGCTATTTGGTTTCAAGCAAGCAAATATTCATTAGCAAAAATTTTTTTTGTGGGCTTAGTTTAGCAAAAACCTACTTCACTTTTCGACAGAATCACTTCAAACTTCTTAGTGCTTCTTGTACCATCGCAGTAGTTTCTTTAGTCAATTTGAGTAAAAGTTTGCCGCTTGGTAATTGAACCTTTAGCGAACGGTGATCTTAAATTTCTCACTGTCTTGAAATCGCACCCCGAGCCAATGTTTCGAGTGAAGGAAGAGGAAATAATCATACGGTGCTGGCACAAGACAGCAGGGTGGGCAATTAGTGTTCCCTACCAGAATATTTGATCTTCAAATCGGTTCTGATTGTAGTGTAAGGATGCACGTTGTCATGTAGGAGGCCGATTCTTGATGAGAATTCGTGATGTCATTAATGTTTATCATACTTATTACTGTGGTTAGTGTTTCACAGTACATGTCAGCTGTACATGTGGCACGCATTTTATGAAATTAAACACTAAAAATTCCCTTTTCGACTTAAAAAACGGTAGCTGTAATTTTCTAATTGCAGTAAGCAAACTGCTTGAATTTCTTTCAGTCTTTGTGAAAAGAAGTGGTTTTGTGAAAAGAGGTGGTGTTTGTTCTCTGCAATTGCGTACACTCTGAAGCGTCGTCACCTTTGCAACAATGTGCGAAAATAAATCATCTCTGTTTCATCAGTAGCAGTCCAAAACCTCTCATGCACTTCATGTCCTTTAGTGTTAGAGTTGGTCAGTAAGCATTTTTAGAACCTAGAAAAACCACGGCTATAAGGAGTCATGTACACAACGCCCATTGCGTAGTGCATGAACTTTTTGCTGTGTTTCGTGCGACATTACGGAAACTCTCTGCGCATGCGCGAACAAATAGACTGCAGTTTGCTTTTAGCTGAGAAAAGCACATCGACTTAATATCTATTAGCGAGTTGCTTAAGTTCATGCGATGTCTTATCAAGGTAAGGAATCACTGCTATCCTCCTACCATTTCTACTCTCATCACGACGCCCCGAGTGGTTCCCTTCAAATTTAAGTTACTTAATCATGTTGTTACACACGAACGTGATGACATCATTAGAATACCCTGCTTGTACTAGTTTTTTTACTTGACTATTAAAGCTCATTTTCATTCTGTGTTGGCAGAACTTTTTCAGAGCAAAACGCGAACTCGTTGTGACGATACTTCTCTTCAATAGCTTAGAGTAGCTCGACCTGTAATTCAGTACCGGTATAACGAATCTAGGACAAGAATACCAGTACACATGCTGGGGTTGAAACACCAAGTTAGGATCTCAAAATTTCACTTGCTTTAGACGCGGCCACTCAAAATAAAAGTTTAGTAGCATGTCCAACTAGCCCAACTTTCAATTCTGTTGCAATTCATTTCTAGTACCCAGGGCACTAATTTTTTTCCTCCCCTCAATGTATCGGACCCGGCCACGCTGGCTTCAGTGATTGCCGTATGTATTTGCAAGGCAAGAGTGGCATCTTGGCACATTCTCTATGAAACCTGTCCGCCCATTCTTCAAGCTTTGTGTGGATGGTTTCTACCCTCTGTAAGGCATTCAAGAAGAATGTGCCGAATTCTGCGGTCCGAATTACTCTGACAAGTAAGAAGCTAAAAGCACTGGTTGAAGGTGTCGTGAAGCTTGATTCATAGTGCTAGCTGGCAGCCGTTCTACAGGGACTGGTACCGCTCGGGCGACAACACGGCCCAGTATCTCTAGCGACAAGTTCTTCCACTACTTCCAAAGTGAAAGAAGTCGCATGCGCAAGCTGGAAACGTCTTGAGCCTCAGCGCCACAGCACTTCCTGACAAGCATCTTGATGTTTTTGGTTTTGGTCCCAAGTTTTGTTTCGAGCCGTCACTCAAGCGGTCGGACAAGTTGGTGTTAGCACGGTTCATTTCCAGGCAAGTGGTGGAAGAGGAGTGACTCAGGTGCATTTCGGAGTGCGTCGATGCCATTCATAAGACTGAGACGAATACACAGGGTAGGGACAGAGTTCGCCCAATTTGTATATTTTTGGAAGATAACAAACTCCAACTTCTTGTAGCTGACAAGGAAGGTTTCTTTGTTGTTATGGATGAGGGCGCCTTTTCGGAGAGGACCGTGAAAGCACTCGACAAGAACTTTGTACCTGCAAATTGCAAGAGCTCAAAAGTAAAAAAATGCTTGTTCCTTGCTTTCTGACATACATTTTTAGCGGTTAGCTTCTGCGGTCAAATCTGCTAAGCGATCTGAAGTTGATATATTTTTTGGTCAAAACACACAAGCCAGAAAAGTTTTTCAGAGCGATTGTGTCTGAAAGAGACTTGTGGCAAAACTTTGTTTCAGATACCTGCAAAGCAATTTAGAAACTCTTTCTATTCCGGATCCTTTTCGTGCCTGTAATTCCGAAGAGGTGGTACACTTTTTTAGCACCGATAGCTCTAGCAAATGTTGTGCTTTCAGTATAGACATTGAGGAATAGTACTATTCGATACCTCAAGATGAGCTGATGGCACGCGTTTAAAGATGTTTCGCGCAGGATAATGATGAATCGTCTTTTAGCCTGAAGTGTGGAACATCTGTATCTAGTTTTCTAGAGTTACTTAGCTGCTACCTGAAGTCAACCCTTGTGGTTTGGGGTGGTAATCTTAATGTCCAGAGATCAGGGATATGCATAGGCTCTTCAGTAGCTCTGATTTTAAGCGAAAGTTTTCTCGGAAAGATTGATGTGGCACTTCAGAAGCATTTGTCAGGACTACCGGTTCACGTATTCAGATACATCAATGATTTTCTTGTGTTCACTACGTCCTCAGGTTTTATGCGAGGTGTTGTGAATACTTTCAAAGTTTTTAAAGAAACAGGCAGGAAACTAAACTTTTCTTTTGAATTATCGCGGCTAGAGCAACTGCAATTTCTATATCTTAACTTGGTCTTCGAACCTCAGCATGTTTGCTGGTATTATTGTCCTAGATCCATAAAGCCTATACTCAATTACAGGTTGAGCAACTCTAAGCTAGTGAAGAGAAGTATCGTTACTACGAGTTTGGGTTTTGCTCTGAAAAAGTCCTCCCAACACAGAATGAAAATGAGCTTTGATAGTCAAGTAAACAAACTAGTACACGCAGGGTATCCTAATGATGTAATCACGTCTGTGTGTAACAACATGATTAAGAAAGTTAAATTTGAAGGGAACTACTCGGGGCGTCGTGATGAGAGTAAAGAAAAGTAGAAGGATAGCTGTGATTCCTTACCTTTATAAGACATCGCATGAACTTAAGCAACTCGCTATTAGATATAAAGTCGATGTGCTTTTCTCAGCCAAAAGCAAACTGCAGTCTATTTGTTCGCGCATGCGCAGAGAGTTTCCCCAATGTCGCATGAAACACAGCAAAAAGTTCATGAACTGCACAATGGGCGTTGTTTACATGACTCCTTTTAGCTGTGGTAAAGTGTACATAGGTCAGTCGGAAAGATGCGTCAATGTTCGTCTTAGAGAGCACGATTTTTCTTTCAAATCCTTGGATGCATCACATCTCGCGGCTCATTGCAGGGAGTGCGGTTGTTATTCATTTTTTTTTTCAGAATATTGAAGTGCTTTTTCGATCTAACAATCAATTAACTCGTGAGTTGGCACAAGCGTTTCACATAAGAAAAAAAGAGAACAATGCGTCAGCCAGCCTTCGGTTTTGCTGCACGATGAAGAGTTTGCTTTTCTAGATTGATGTTCCGAGATAATCTTTCTTCTTTTACCCTGTGTTCTCGAGGTGTCACGGGTGTACCTTTGGCCTGCACACACATGCGTTGTTTTTTAATTGTCTGTTTATATATTCTTCCCTTTCTAATAAATCGTTTATTTGCGAAAAGCGCTTGTCCTCTCTTCCTTTCTGTTTTTTCAAGCGCTTGAATTGACACATATAATAGTTGAAATCAAGAAGAGGAAATGGACATGGGCCGGGCATTCAGCGCGTAGGTAGGACAATCCCTGGTCATTAGGGGAAATAACTGTATTTTAAGAAAAGGCAAGAGGGTTACGGGGAGACAGAAGGTTAGGTGGGCAGATGAGATTACGAAGTTTGGGGATATAAAATGGCAGCAGCAAGCACAAGACCGAGTTAACTGGTGGAATATGGGAGAGGCCTTTGTCCTACAGTGAACGTAGTCAGGAAGTTGATGATGATAATGCTGATGATGATGATGATGATAATTATCGCAGCATATGCGGTGAATGACGGCGATGCCAACACCAGCGGCAAAATCTAGTCGAGAGTGCCTATATAATTGGTATCGCAATAAAACGCACAATACATAGAGGCATTGACAGATGCGGAAAGATCACTGCTTGACAACTTTATATTGATACGTGATTTCGGCTACCTGAAACAGGGCATAGTGGGACATTCCCAAGAAAGGTGCCTCAGACTGAGAGTTGAGAAGTGGACGTTGTCGGTGAGCTGCGTTGCGGCTGTGGACTGACTACTGTTATTTTCCACGTAACATTTTGGTGAAGGTGCTGGGTACACCTTTGACAAAACAGCTACGCAGTGCACGCCTCCTTAAGTCTGATACCATGGCTCCGGGTGAGAATAGGACTTCACCACCTGCCTCGGCAACGACAGCAACCCGGTACGTCGCCCTAACGCAACCTCGTGATCCCGGTACCTTTACTGGAGAGGACAACGCGGATATGGACAAGTGGCTTAGCATGTACGAGCGTGTCAGCAAGCAATATGGCTGGGACTCAATCGTTATGCTTGAAAATGTCATTTTCTATCTTGACAAGACCCCTCGCATCTGGTTTGAGACCCACGAGCACAAAATCACAATCTGGGAAATGTTTAAACAACAGCTTCGCGACCTCTTTGGCAACCCGTTTGGTCAACAGCTTGATGACCGAAAGAAATTGGCCGTACGTACTCAGACGTCCACTGAGCCCTACTTGACTTATATTCAAGACGTCTTAGCATTGTGCCAAAGGGCCAATCCCAACATGACCGAGGCCGACATTATTTCGCACGTTTTAAAAGGAATCGCTGACGATGCGTTCAACCTTCTTGTATTTACGAACGTAACGACCATCGACGCCGTGATCAAAGAGTGCCGCCGTCTCGAGCAGGCGAAGAGTCAACGCGTTTTGCACCAGTTTCAGTGCCTACCCAACACCACTGCAACGTCGTCTTTCGAAGCCACTCCTTGTCATCCGTCTACAACCGAAGACGTGACACGCATCGTCCGACGTGAACTCTAGGCCGCTTACCCGGCTGCCACCGAACCGACGTTGCCCAACGCCTCAACGCAAGCTGTCTCCTTGATCCAGGCTGTTGTCCGCCAGGAATTTGCTAACCTGGGTATCCTGTCCACTGTACCCACCCTGGATAATGCTGCTCCCTCGATAGCTTCTGTGGACATGAGACGTCGCCTTCCGTACTCTATTCGAACCAAAACCCGTCTGAATGGCGAACAGCTGATGATGAGCCAATCTGCTTCTGCTGTGGCCGCGCGGGACACATCGCTCGTTACTGTCACAGCCAGTGGCCATCTATGCCTTCTGGCTCGTACCCCGCTTACAGTAACTCATTCCGTCCACCAAACCACTGTTATCCGACCCGCACTGAGTCTACAGCATTTATTGCCCCTGAGGACTACGGCCACCCTGTCCAGTCGTCACAACCGCCTCAATTCCACCCTTCTTGTTCAAATACGCGTCGCCGCTCTCCCTCGCCATCGTTTAACCGCCGCATGTCCCCGGAAAACTAGGCTGCGCAGCTTCTGGAGGTGAAGCTGCCCTGTCGACCTTACCAAAAATCCTCTGTTGCCCTTACATTTGAACCGGAACACCCTTGAAGTATATGTTGATGGCACACCTGTTGAAGCTTTGATTGATACGTGTGCTTACGTCTCTATTATGAGTTCGCATTTTCGTCGTCGCATGAAGAAGGTCCTCACGCCCCCTTTGACCAGTGTCATCCAAGTTGCAGATGGCGCAACAGTCCCTGTCGTAGGTACGTGCACAGCTCAACTTACAGTAGCCTGTCTTTAAGTGGTCGTCCTTTTTACCGTGCTTGCAACAAGTCTTGAGGACCTCATACTAGGCCTTGATTTTCTTGCCGACAATTCTGCTCTGATTTATTGCTCCACTAATGTGCTCCGCCTTGAACTGCCACAAATCAGTGACGCTCCGTGCCAACCTACATGACGATTACAATGCAGTGACTTTGTTCACCTGCCCTCCAAAACTTCGACGTACATCGATTTTCTGTGCTCACCAGCTGTGCTCGATAGTGACTATTACGCTACGCCTCTCACCGACGTACTCCTTGCGCACAATGTTGCAGTGCCCTACACGGTGCTCAGCATCACAAGTAACAGAACTTGTCTACCACTTGTAAATTTCGGCTACGTGAATCATGTGCTTCCATAAGGCATTTCTGTGGCCCACCTGTGTTCATTGCCCGATTCACAAACTGAAATACTTGCCTTAGACACCCTTGTTTCAACGCGGTGCACACCACTCGCAACACATTCGGGCAGCCGTCAAATTGTAGACATGATCGCCACTGATCTTCCGCCTCCGCAAGTTGAAGCCCTACAGCATCTTCTCGAGGCCTACCAGGATATTTTCGATTTTAACGAGTGACTTCAAGGGCAGACGTCCTTTGTCCAGCTTCGCATACACACAGGTGATGCCAACCCTGTTCACCGCCGTCGCCACAGAGTATCTGCTTTTGAGCGAAGCATCATTCAGAAGGAGGTAAACAAGACGCTGGCGAAGGACATTATTGAACCATCCTCCAGTCCCTGGGCATCCCCGGTGGTGTTAGTCAAAAAAAGGATGGATCGTGGCGATTTTGTGTGGACACCCACCACCTTAACAACATCACCAAGAAAGACGCATACCCTCTGCCCTGAATTGACGACGCCCTTGATTGCCTCAATGGTGCCGTCTACTTTTCTTCCATCGATCTTCGTTCTGGTTATTGGCAGATTGCCGTGAACCCCATGGACCGAGAGAAGATGGCTTTTGTAACACCCGATGGCCTCTACCAATTCAAAGTCATGCCTTTCGGTTTATGCAATGCCCCCGCCACCTTTGAACGAATGATGGACTCCCTGCTTCACGGATTTTAGTGGTCTATGTGCCTTTGTTATCTGGATGAAGTGATTGTGTTTGCTCCCACTTTTTAAACCCACCTTGAGAGACTGTCCAAAATTCTTGATGTATTCCGTCTCGCCGGCCTTCAGCTGAATTCATCCAAGTGCCGGTTTGGTCGCCGCCGCATTACAATACTTCGACATATTGTTGACGCTTATGGCGTACAGCCTGAAACAGAAAAAGTTTGAGCTGTGAAGGACTTTCCTGTGTCAAAAACCACCAAAGATGTTCGCAGCTTTGTGGGGCTCTGCTACTATTTTCGGCGGTTCATCAAGAACTTCGCGGAAATTGCTCGGCCCCTAACAGATTTACTCAAACCAGATGAGACGTTTACCTGGGGTCCCTCGCAAGCAGCAGCATTCTCCGACCTGACCACTTTGCTCACTTCGTCTCTTGTTCTGGCTCACTTCGACCCTACGGCGCCGACCGAAGTCCGCGCTGATGGCAGAGGTTACGAAATAGGTGCTGTGTTGGCTCAGCGACAACGTAGACAGCATAGCGTGATAGCTTTTGCCAGCAGGCTTCTGTCCCCCTTGGATCGTAATTATTCCGTCACAGAGCGCGAATGCCTAGCGCTGGTCTGGGCAGTTTTGAAATTTCGCCCTTACTTATACGGCCGACCATCTATAGTTCTCACCGATCACCACGCTCTTTGCTGGCTCGCCTCTCTCAAAGATCCCACAGGTCATCTCACCCACTGGACACTCCGCCTCCAAGAGTATTCTTACGCCGTAGAGTATAACTCGGGAAAACTGCACAAAGATGTGTATTGTCTGTCACGCTACCCTGTCGCTGACTGCGATCCTACGAGCACTGATTTTGTGAGTTGAGTCCTTTCAATCTCCCAGCTGCTTCACCTCGGGGACGAGCAGCGTCGTGATCCGTATATCAGCCGCCTAAAACAACAGCTCAAATCTTCTCCACAAGACGCTTCTGTTCGCATGTTTACCTTAAAGGACCACCCCTTATATCGGCGTAATTTATCGCCCAATGGTCACGACCTACTTCTGGTCATACCAAAGCACCTGCGCTCCACAGTCCTACGCGAGCTCCATGACGCGCCAACCGCGGCTCACCTTGGTGTC
Organism: Rhipicephalus microplus; assembly: GCF_043290135.1. Classification (NCBI taxonomy): domain Eukaryota; kingdom Metazoa; phylum Arthropoda; class Arachnida; order Ixodida; family Ixodidae; genus Rhipicephalus; species Rhipicephalus microplus. The sequence goes on from NW_027464586.1 coordinate 23,228,773, forward strand.
TCTCGCACATACGACCATGTGCGCCACCGCTTCTCTGGGCCTGGCCTTTCACGCTCTGTTCGTCGTTATGTCAACTCTTGCGAAATTTGCCAGCGTCGCAAAAAGCCGTCGGGACTCCCTTCCGGGTATCTTCAGACCATCGGCATCCCATCGGAGCCATTCTTCCGTGTTGGTTTGGTTCTTCTAGGTCCCTTTCCAACATCTGCTTCAGGAAAAAAAGTGGGTCGTGGTTGCTACAGATTACGCGACACGCTATGTAGTTACGCGAGCCGTGCCAACAAGCTGCGCTACAGACGTCACTGATTTTCTACTACGCGATCTCAGTTTAGTGCATGGAGCTCCTCGTCAACTGCTGTCAGACAGAGGCCGTACGTTCCTTTCGAAAGTGGTTGACGATATCCTGCGTTCCTGCTCTACCCAACATAAGCTCACGACATCGTACCATCCCCAGACAAACGGCCTTACAAAACGTTTAAACCGCACCCTGACAGACATGCTTTCGAAATACGTCTCGGCCGACCATCGTGATTGGGACCTTGCGCTACTCTACGTGACGTTCGCATACTATTCCTCCCGGAATGACACTGCTGGGTACTCGCCATTTTACCTTCTGTTTGGACGCGAATCAACATTGCCATTGGATACCTTCCTGCCAGCCACTTCATAGTCTACTTCTGAATATTCACGCGACGCTATTATCCGAGCTGACCATGCTCGTCAGCTTGCCCACAGCAGATTAATGGCGTCCCAAGGCTCGCAGAAGCATCGTTATGACGAGCGGCATCGCGACGAACACTTTCCGACAGGTTCCCTTGTTCTTCTTTGGACCCCTACGTGACATACAGGCCTCTCAGAGAAGCTTCTTTCTCATTTCACGGGCCATACCGCGTGCTTAGACGAGTTACCGACACTACTGATGAAATTGTCCCTGATAATCCATCAACCTCTTCTGCTCTGCTGTCCCGGGACATCGTCCACGTGTCAAGGCTCAAGTGTTACCTCACTGCTCCTGCTGTGGCCCCGTAAGCTCGCCGGGTCGGCACTTTTGCCACCGGGGGTTGTGTTACGTGATTTCGGCTGACTGAAACCGGGCATAGTGGGACAAACCCAAGAAAGGTGCCTCAAACTGAAAGCAAAGAAGTGGACGTTGTCGGTGAGTTGCGTTGCGGCTGCGGACTGACTACTGTTATTTTCCACTTAACAATATCTTTAAGATTAAAATCACCTATTGTGATATTATCATTGTCAAGTTTATCAAAATGACAGACAAATAAAAAAACTGTTCATGCGACGATCCAGGAGGCCGGTGATACGATACAATATCTAAACTTTTTTCCATTACGCAGCCTTACTTTGCAAAAAACAAATAAATAAAAACTACCACTCTAACACTTCGTGCAAATGGTGAACGTGCGAAGGCTGAAACGTGCCGCCCTGGTGCTGATGAGCGAGTTCAAGCCGACGTGGCTTCTCGAGATTTCTTACTAGGATAAACACACGTTTGGCTAGCGTTTACCGCAGTGTTAATTTCACATGCAGCACAATTTGTCTTGCACTATCATGGCCAAGAAGGGGTGTAATGAGCGGTTAAATTTGTTTCATGCGTTATCACAATGGTTTTTCTCAAACCACAGGCGGTCACAGATTTCACAGCCTAAGCCGAAGTGCCACTGGAGAAACTCCCGCCTAAAGCAAGCGTTCGCCCCGGTGAACACGCTCCCGCAATTATCACGCTGACTCCGCAACGCCACTTGTTCGACGTAGGCATAGCACTGTGTCACCTATAGGCATGAAGAAATTAGGTGCCTTTTTCTCTCTTTCAAGAACCGCGCATTCATTATTCGGCGCGGCGTTGTTGTGATTGAGATCGCGAGCTTACATTGCGCCGTGGTTTGCAGGATCTGCCCGCCACTAGCGCTTGCATTCCCGTTCACGATTTAGCGCGGTTTGAAAGGCTTCAGGATCATCGACACGCAGCGGCTCCCGGCACTCGGCCTCCCGAACCTGTTTTTGTGCCAGGACTTCTCCATCATCCCGGGAATGGGAGCTCTCTTACATTTCCACTGTCGGCTCTCTTCTAGATATGTCCTCGGCATGCCCATGTGATCGGTGCGTGGCAGAGGGCCTACATCTGGTCTGCAGTCTAGACTGGATGGTGATCCTGCAGTAGGCTGAGGACCCGCTGGTTGGTAAATTCTGCTGGCTGCACCACCACTGTTTTTGCGAACCGATCCGCAGATTGGCCAGCCAATGTGTTCTCCGGGATGTTGAGGGCGATGGCCAGAAAGAGCACTGAATGCACTGCTGATGGTCCTACCAGTAGTGATCTGAGGAGCGGCCACACCTTGGAGCATCCTTTGTCTCTGCTGACAGTTTGGCAGATGCTCATTCATCCGTGTCCCCACCGCTGATTGGCATGCCATCTGCAGGCAGCGTTCAAACGGTTGAGAGGAGTCTGGCAGCCCGATGCAAGTAGGCTTGCTCAACTCGGCGTCTGGCAGTCTACAGGTTCAGGGGGGGGGGGGGATCGGTGCTGGCTGGTTCGCTGGAGCTGAGGTGGCAGTGGCGGCTACCTTTGCCATAGCCTATAGGGTTCTCAGGTGCTCCGTGGTGATGTCCGAATGTGGCCGGTATAGCCACCAATTCACGACCGCGTGCCGCCGTGTCCTTGGGACCCTTCCATCCACAGGAGAAATGACAATCGACAGGTGGTCAGATCCGCACGAGTAAGGTTCTGTGGCCCAACCATATTTCGCTCCTGGCACACGATCTCAACGCTGCCTTGCCACGAACCAAGCGCCGCAGTGCCCCGGAAATCGACGGCATCAACTATCAGATGCTGCGGGGCCGGGACGATCACGCACGGCAGAGACTTTTGGAGGTCCTGAATGATGTATGGTACAGTGGCAAGCTACTGGAGGCCTGAATAACACCGGTGGTGGTGCCTGTATTGAAGCCCGGATGAGCGACATCTACCATCAGCTTCTATCTCTCTGTCTCTCTGACCTCGTGTGCATGCAAGCTCATGGAAGCCGTGGTCCTGGGGCACATCAGCTGGATCACTGGTACTGTGGGCTTCCTCCCAAAGCAGCAGACGAGATCCCGTCGCAACCGCTGTGCAGCGAATTTCATCACAAACGTCAGCTCTATGACGGGCACCAGAAGCAGAAGAGAGGTGGCCCTTCTTGTTCTGCTCGATGTCTAGAGCACGTTCGATGGCCTGTTACATGTGGCAATTGAGAATACTGTGGATGTCATAGGTGTGTAGGGCTGCCTTCAACACTCCATCTCCGGATTCTTCACAGGGAGGACCCTTCGGGTTGGCCGGCCAACCAGCAGCCGCAGGAGCAGGATGACTAGAGTGCCTCAAGGGTCTGTCTTCATTGCGCTGCTCTTCAACCTGGTCCAGGTGGCCCGTCCAGCCACCATTCTGGTAGACAGCACGCATACCACCCAGTGCTTCTTGTATGCCGATGACTTAGCTCTGTGAGCATGCGGGCCGAGACACCACCTAACAGCCATCCGGTGGTCCCTCCAACATTCCCTAAACGCGGTGGTATCTTTCTTCAGGAGCATCGGGCTTCAGGCGTCCTCCACAAAGACTGCGGCCCTGATAACCCACCCGAAAGCAGCTGCCAGGGGAGACGTACAGAAGCTGATCCTCAACGGCCGATCCTTTCGATGGAGCAAGGAGGTGGGCTACCTGGGGCTCCGGATTGACCACTGTCTGACTTGGATCCTTGCTGTCAAGGCGGCTGTCACCAAGGCGGCGCGGGTTCAGTTCATTGTCAGCAAACTCCTGCTGCGTGGAAGGGGCTGCCCTCGAAGGCTGGCTCTACAACTGTATCACGGCACTGCCACAGCTCTCATCCAGTATGAGCTGCCCATAGTTCAGCTCTCATGGCACCAGAGAGAACAGCTGGAAAAACAGCACCACTCGGTCATCAGGGTGATTCTGTGATTCCCACACTGCTCTCCAGTGGCTGCCACACTGATAGAACAACGGTCCTCGCCCGTATCCCTGCTGCTGTTGCGTCAGGCCCTGATACAAGTTGACCAGCTGCACCGTCTTATGCATCAGGGCCGGACCCATAGGACGTCAGGCCCTGATGAGGCGCTTCAAGGACCAGCCGACCTCTCACATAGGGAGCAGTTGTGTGCTATACCATGAACTAGTCCAGCAGCTTTCCCTCCTGTCCAGCTTCCACCTCCTCGTCGTCAGCCGACATACACCTGCGGCTGGAGAAGTTGACGAAGTGATGTACCCCCATCCGTCGACTCCAGCAGGCCACAGTAGAGAAGATTCGCGAGCAGCTGAACAGTCACCTGATGTTATACGTGGATGACGCCGTCTACAACAGTCCTCCTTCTTCGGACGCTGTCTGTATGTATCCTGAGTTGGCGGTAAGGCTTCAGTGCAGACTATACCGTTCCTGGTGAGCTCTAGAGCAGCTGAACTGGCTGGACTCCATCATTGCAGCAGACCACCTTAACGCCAGCCTCCCTACACCACCAGTGGCCATCATCACGGGCTCCCGGCCTGCTCTAGAGGCCCTGCTGCAGGCCGATCGGGCCGGCGTCGCGGTGATCCTGCTCCTCGCCAATTTCCAGGTTCTCAAGGATTGTGGCATCAGACTGTCATTGCACTGGCTTCCTTCCCACGTCAGAATAGCCGGCAATAAAGCAGATGGCACTGCCAAGGACGGGCACCGCATCGACACTCCAGTGACAACTGCTGTAGCGGTCCCTGACTTATCTCGTCAACGGCTGCTGCCCCTGTTGAAGGCAACCCGCCCGGACCAACGGGTGAAGAGTGGAAACCCCCCCCCCCCTAGGCCACTAAAAGAGACCGGTTTCTACTGGCGCGATCTCAAGCTAGTGCTGTGGCTTCGAACCGAAAGCGCGTGACCTGCTGCACGCAAGTACAGTAAGGACTGCTGTTCCTCACGAAATTGCAGCAGATGCAGCTCCCCTGAGATGCTGGAACACATTCTGTGTTTCTTCCGAGTTCTAGATGGCCCGCAGAACACCAATAAAAGGTCCTACTACAAACTGGCATTACCCCACTCTATAGTTGATGACTTCCTCTTCCCGTGCAGGTACCAGTCACCAGCCCTGCGAGCTTTCTTGAAGTTTGCGGATGGAGCCAGTCTCGAAGCCTTGTGAGCCCTGCACAACAGTCCTTCTGCCCCCCCATCTACATTTTTGGGACTATGACGACCTGCTGCTGAACTGTCTTTCGTCATTTATCCCCACTACACCACCCTTACAAGGCGAGAGGGCACTTAGCGGTTTCGCCAACAGGCAGACAGAAATTAGTGTCTTCTTAATACGATATCAATTATATAGACACTTCTGGCTAGATTTTGCCGCCGGCGTCGCCGTAGCCGTCACTCACCGTATATGTATACGTATACATATGAAAACACAACAAAGAAAAATAATCCTGAAAAAGACTCCGGCGCGCGGAATCAAACTTTGAACGTCTGTATCGTAAGTGCGAGGCGTTTACCACGAGCCACTGAAGAGCACTTCCTTCAACATTCAAACGACAAGCCATTTATATATACCGCTTATCGCTGATCTGGTGACTGCCATGTCGGGGGGGGGGGGGGGTACTATCATGTTTTCAGCATTACCAGCAAGATGGCGCAATGAGCGCGCATAGCCACATCGTCACGACACGCCAGAGCGCGCTCTCATCTCCCACGCGCACTTTGTCCCGGGGATAGTTCAGGTCAACGCTCACTCACGCGCTTTTATCTTGCTGTGTGGAGGATCGTACGTCTTGGCGAGCTCTCGGCTTTGACCATAATGATTCTGTTGCAGTTACCGGGTGCAGAAAGGTCACTGCAACTGTTGCACAGTCTCCGTTTACAAAAAAAAGCGGGCTTTTCAGACACAGCGAAGTAACAACTGACCAGATTATTCGCGTTCTTTTGTACCTGAGTGTACTTTTCGTGCGTCATTTGTGCGTGAGCAACGTGGGGCACGTTTCCATTTGCTGGCCATGCTTTGGATGACCTTCCAGTTTGTTGCTACCGCGCTCATTACTTCGCCTTGTGGCAAAGCTGGGACTTTTTCCTTTCCTCCGTAGTCACTATATAACCATGCGGAAGGTTTTAGGAGAAGGACGACGTCACTCGAAACGCAGAAATTGGCGTGCGTACTTAGATAGGATGCTGAGAACGATGTAACTGATATAACAGCCAATGGATACCGCTTGTGATACCGCTGTCGGACAGTTTTTTCGTTTCTCCTAGCCATATACAGCTCTCGCTCTGAAATTATGAATTGGATAGTTATAGCTTGCATAATAAAGTTCAAATTCAAGTTTGCCTTAAAAAATATGTTGATAAAGTTGTGCTAATGTTAGCAAATGCTTGGATAGAAATCTGCGCTCACTGCCCGCAATCGATGCTAAGCCGGTTTATGGTGCTGATGCACAGCGTGAAATTAACAAAAACAAATAATCGCAAAAAACGAATTTCGACTGGTCATCTTCAGCCAAACATCGCTGTTTGAAAATGGACTGGCATTATGTTAACTTCCCATCATTTTTGGTCCTCGACAAGCATGACCTACTTCTACGAATAATGCTCCCGATTACTGGTCAACTAAAATATCCCAATCTTACTGTCTCTACTGTTCATTTCTGTGTATTCATCATAGACTATATGCAGGCACGCGGTGTTTCTGATTTGCTTATTTGTGAGTTGCTTATGCCCTGATGATCTTGCAAAATGAGGAAAAGCGTTCTTATATTTGTTTTCATGTGACGGCGTTATGGAGGTCGTTTCGCAGAAATTGAGTTGTCGGTTTTGGCATTGTTGTTTATTGGTGAAAAAGTAGTGTTGTTCGTGAGAGATGGAACGAGGAAGATGCAAATGAAATAAAAATAGATAATTTCGGTTTGAGTGCCGTGGCATGAAAATGAGCCTAGGCCTTCTGCATAACGTGCAAGTGTTTATAGCACATAACCGGGTTAATTTTTTTCTTTATTGCCTGGTGGAACAGTAAACAAAGTTTAAGATGCATGCATATACGTATATACTATAAAATATCATCATAAAACGCCGGAAGAAGAAGAAAGAAGACTGCTGCCTGGAGCGAGCGCGTGCTACTTCGCTTCTTCTAATAAATCGTATTCGTTCGAAGTAGTCCATGGTCTCGATCGTCCTAATAGAGACCTCTTCAATAGAGAGCAGGATCCCCTCCTTTCAGCACTGTTGCGTGGGAGTACAAAATTTGACGTTAAATCTTCGACCCTGCATTTTCAAGGGGTGACGCATGTTCTATAGGGGCTTATGGCGGCACACAGGGAGCCTTCTTTGACAAAGCGTATAGATCAGCTAAAACTTGATTCCACCCTGTAAAGTCTAGACCCTTTCTGATTATCCTTAAGCACTTCGATTACAAGAAATAGTATGGGGAATTCGGCTAGCTCCTCGTTTGCACAGCAATGGTAATGAGGCTTCCTCGCGAACGTTTTACATGCATATCTGCGTGGCGTACTTGCACTCACGTCTACCACTATCCATGGAGCCCCACAACAACCAATGTGTCCACTAGGCTTTTTTCCGAATACATGACACAAGTTTCTATAGAGAAACACATGAGTCGCATCTCAAATCACTTAACAGTGGCTTGGTTGATGTTTAAGACGGCGTAAGAAGACAGAACACGAACGCAGCGGTCATATCGCAGACATCAAAACAAGCAGTTCGGCATGCCTTTCCAGCCGCACCCAAGCCTTTAACGCATCTACGCTAACAGGAGCCGCCGTTTAATAGAATGATCTAATTTTGATTGTTCCGGGTACTCATATTTATGGGCATTTAAAATTACGGCGTTTTAATTTACGAAGTATTTATGACTGTATTTGCTAGGTATAGATGCTTGTAAATCGTAGTTATACATTTGCGGTGATGACCAGTTGACCCATTCAAATACGCATAACACATATCAAGTGCCTCATTATCGCAATATTTCGCGTATGTTGTCTCTTATATTTTAACATGGCATAATACCCCATTCTTGAATTATTCTGATTCGTTGTGCGTTGTTGCTAAATAATATTGCGTAGTATTCTTCCCATGATACTCCTACATGTAGCCTGTGAGGTACATTTGTCAATGCATAAATAAGAAACAGATTGTGACACAGCACATCCCAATAAAATGCCGCATCCCAGCAGTTCAGAAAGGCTTGTTAAATAATCTCTCGTTTCTGGCATCGAAGCAATGTTTTTATTGGGGGTGTGAAGTGTATTCGTGTGTAATCTGAAAAACAGACTTTTGGGCGTTGTCGTTGCTGGCATTTCGTTAACCCCTTCTGACATGTGTTATCCTGGGTGTATTGCAAACGGCATGTAGAAATTGGCAGAAGCACTTCAATTGAATTTTCATCTGTCTCTTTTTGAGAATTTCGCATAAAATTCTGAAAGTTAAATCATCTTCCGAGTGCAGCGATGATTTTACAAATGAACGCTATTGGTTGAAAGTAGTTCGAAACATTAAGGAAACGTTATATGAATATCGTATAGTGGTAGGAGTTCTTCTAAGGCATGAAATATTGCGTGGCAGACGCATCGCGTCTGGTCAGGTGTCAATACGTCTGAATGGCGTGACAATATGGCGTTTTAAAAGTTCACCAGTTTGAAAGAAATGAGACGTGCATTATTATAATCAATGCAAAAAGAATAAACAAAGTCCATAGCTCCGTAGAGTTCGCATGTTGCCTTACGGGGGCGCATAGTGGGCCCTTCGCTGATTCGCGAAGAGAACAATTATGTGGGCCCTCGACAACTGTACTTATTGCATTAGAAATCCCAGGATAGTTTGAAACGGTCACTGTTACGCACGCATGTGTTTCTTCGCTTGCACCTCAGTTGAAGCAAGCACCGAGAAGTGAATAGAAGCTACAAATATATAAGGGATCCGATTACGGGACCCGATATCAAAGAACCCGATTACGCTTTGTATACTCTAGAAGGAGAAGCTCCAGCGTTCATCAATTTTCCTCTTTTATTGTCGATTGAAAACGTTACTATTCATTGTTCAATATTAAAAACTCTTTTCATAGCCTCTTTACATCCGATTGGCTACAAATTCGGCATTAGGATATTTGATGGCTTCTTTATTGAGTACTGGCTCGTCTTCGAATATACCTGTGGGATGCCGTGTCGATGGAAGGACGCATCCGAGCATAAAATATAGTGACTGTTTATTAACGTGGTAGCAGCACGAGGGCAAGCACGCCGATCCTGCGCCCGAAAGGTTACAGATACAACCATCAAATCAAGCTTGTCAGCTTGGCTTTTATAGTCGCCAGTGGTGACGTAAGCCTCAAGTGAAAGTGCGGGGAAGCTGACTCTTATCGGAAGCGTATTGAAGCAAATGGCTGTGTCACGCCGGGCTAACGCACTGACGAGACGGAGGCTGCACAGGTTTGTGCGCAGTGGTCGCCGCATACCCAACAGCAACCCGGCAAAAAAAACGAAAAGTCAGCTGTTTAATACTAAGTTACTTGCCCGCTATAAAAAACTAACTAACACTGTAAATCAACATTTAAATTCTGCAAAACGTTATGTTCTAAAAGAGAAAATATCGCAAGCATGTAATAACGCTAAACAAACATGGGATATTGTCAACTGCTTTCTAAACAGAAATTCTCGACACCAAGTATCCAGAATTGTAATCGACAACACTGAACTTAACTCGCCTATTAACATAGCTGACGCTTTCTGTTCCTGCATTTTAACGCTGATGCACCTTGTCCCACACAAGTCACAACACTTAAACGCCTCTCACACTCGTCTTTTTTTCCTTTTCCCACCACTCATGAAGAAATACATAATGTCATAAAACACCTCAAATCCATTGCTGCAGGAATCCATGAAGTCCTACCTGCTCATATAAAACTCATTTCGCCTCTAATTACTGATATATTGTGTTTTTTACGAATTTTATATTTAAGACAGGCGTACTTCCTAAAGAGCCTAAATGCGGTAAAGTTATCCCAGTTCATAAAAAAAGGTGATAGCACATTGATTATTAATTACTGACCACTTTGCATTCTGCCCTTTTTTGGTAAAGTTCTTAAGAAGTGATTGAAATACGCCTATCTAATTACCTTGATAAATTCAATGTTTCCTACCCTTGTCAGTGCCCCGCCGCGGTGGTCTAGTGGCTAAGGTACTCGGCTGCTGACCCGCAGGTCGCGGGTTCGAATCCCGGCTGCGGCGGCTGCATTTCCGATGGAGGCGGAAATGTTGTAGGCCCGTGTGCTCAGATTTGGGTGCACGTTAAAGAACCCCAGGTGGTCGAAATTTCCGGAGCCCTCCACTACGGCGTCTCTCATAATCATATGGTGGTTTTGGGACGTTAAACCCCACAAATCAATCAATACCCTTGTCAGTCCAGCTTTCGCAATCGTTTCTCTACTGATCTGGCACTCATTCATCAAAACGATCAACTTAAAATAATGGACGAAGGTTTTTTTGTAGGATAAGTATTCATCAATCTAAAAGAAGCATTTCACTGTTTAAATCACATTATTCTCTGTACTAAAGTTGAAGCGATCGGTGTATGTAGACCTGTTTTAGCATTACTAAAAAGCTACCTACATAACCGCAACCAACTTGTGTCAATTTCTAATGTATATTCTAAGGAATTATATACTATTATTGTTGTCCCTCAAGAATTCATTTTAGGACCGCTTCTGTTTTTAATTTATTTAAATGATCTGCCTAACTGTCTGACCTTCAATAATTCCATTTTGTACGCTGATGACACTACCATATTTACTTCTGACAAAAGCATCTCACTTCTCGTCGACAAGCTGAGCACTGACTTGAAAAATATTTCAAGTTGGTGCAGTGCTAACTTGTAAACTATTAACGCAACCAAGACTACACTTGTAGTATTTTCATCGCATCAAAATATTCAGCATCCTTTCCTTCTTTGACTTTTGGGTCGCACTCTATTTTTCCAAGTCCCTGCTCTTCCTTTCTCAGAATTCCTCTTGACTCTAACTTGAAATACATAGATCATATTTCGCACTTCAACAACAAAATAGCGTACGACATCCGCCCTCTAATTAAAACTCGTCCATACTTCACACGTGCCACATTACTGTCACTCTACTATTCATTCGTTCATTCTCAGAATAATTATGACATAATGTGCTGGTGTAACACCTATAACACTCATTTGGCTTCCCTTCAAGTACTGCAGAACCAATTCATAAGAATCATTACTAACATGTCACGTTTTTCTAACTGTAGATGATCACAACATTATGATAACAACATCTTGAAAATTTCAGAGCTCCTCAATTCATCTTAGGTATCACATTATATAAATACAAAACCAAGGCACTTCCTCCAATTTGCTTCTCATCTTCCGACCTTGTTGCCCATAGAAATACTGGATTTGCACATAACAATAACGCTGTTTTGCCTAAGGTACGTACTCATTAGGGTAAACTAACTGCTGAATTTTCATCTATATCATTTTGGAACACACTACCAGCTGTTGTTAAAATTGCAAGAAGCTTGCATCAATATAATATAAAACTAAAATCACACATAATGCATGCTTAGTTTCACTGTTCCTTAACATAGCTCTGCCTTGTTTGAATGTCCACATGTTATGAATTACAGCTTTTTTGTATTCTTTTTCCGTTATACTTTTCACATCATTCATCGTTTCGTTTGGTTTTATTTTATAGTTGTTTTCCTTTACTATATATATATATATATATATATATATATATATATATATATATATATAGACGTTGCGAGGAAGGAAGCGCACTGGCTCCGTAGTAACAACAGAAGCGAAAAGGCACGACTAACGAGGAAACACTTTTATTAATCACATACGTTTCGGCTGGTGGGCCAGCCTTCGTCAGTATATATATATATATATATATATATATATATATATATATATATATATATATATATATATATATATATATATATATATATATATATATATATATATATATATATATATTTATATATATATATGTCTGATTCACTCAGACGAAGGCAGGCCTACCTTCCGAAACGTTAGTAAAACTAGTGTTTTTTCGCACGTTTGTCGACCTCTTTTTGTACCGTATATATATATATTTATATATATATATATATTTCAATGTTCTGCTGCAATTATGCTTAGTTTATAATTTGATTATTGGTTATGTTGCCTTTAACACTGTTTTACCACTTTTTGCCCTCAACAGCGCGAGGAGGCCGATAGGGTCTTAGGCTTTGGGACCTCCTTTTGTATACTAAACACATGTCACATTCTTGTATTCCTATCAATAAAAAAATCTGAAATCCAGACCATGATGCTTACGTGTACATGAACAAGATAGAAACGGTTAGAAACACACGATAGCGACTACGATTTACTAGAATAGCGCAGGCATGTATAGATGCAGTTTGATCTACATGCTGATTGCGATGTTCAAATGAACGATTCATGTTTTTTATTGCTTTCTGCCAACAGGTGAGTGCGGACGGATACCTCCCCGCTGCCGTGGATTTTCATGTGAATCGCGGCCACATCACTACGCTGGAGGTTAAGCTCTACACTGGCTACAAATACGAGGGTTAAAAATACACTGATTCACGTTACGATAACCGAAGACAGAAGATTATCAAACCGCTACATGCTTAATTTTGAGCGCTAATAAACGCTGCCCTGTTCTACCGTTTTGGTCGAGTCATGCTCTCTGCGTTCAAACTCTTATTTGAACAGCAAAATTCAGCCCTAGTCGCTCCAGCACGAAACGAAGTTGCTGCGCTATGCCTCGGGAAGCTTCCGATTACATTCCCTATTAGCATGTGTGGCTTATCTTATGCTAAGCTCAGAGCATGAATAATGCAATTAAGTATAATGCCGCCTAGTATGCGGTCTCAACTGAGCTTTTAAGAGTATTGCGGCCAGCGTCTGGCCGCGCCCTATTGTCCTCTTTGTATCTGCCGTAGCTGTGCTTGGAGTTAAGTGCATATTTTTCTCCCTTTTCTCTTTCCTATGTCACATGTCACATTTGGACGCACGTTAAAAGTCCCCAGGTGGTCGAAATTTCTGGAGCCCTCCACTGCGACGTCTCTCATAGTCATATGGTGGTTTGGGAGGTTAAAACCAACTAATCAATCGATAATAATCCTATGTCACACTGGCTATCCTATGTCATGATGGGGGGGGGGGGGGGGGACTTGCTGTTAAGCGAGTTGGTTCGTACTTGCAAGGAAAAGATGATAGCGCAAACTACACAAGAACAGAGATGACAAGGAGGAGTGCACAATAAAATAAAAAATAGTTCACCCTCGTCATGTCTTTTGTGCCCTTACAAGCGACCATCTTTTTCCTGCAAGAGTATTTCAACTTTTGGCCAGTGTTACCGGCGTACTTCAATGGTTACCGAAACAAAAACAACGAATGCTCACAGAAACAACGCTGCGGCGTTGGTTTTTCCACTGACGCTCGCCTTTCTCGGGTGAAAATGTTTACACTTGGAACAACTAGGACCCGTTCGAGGGGTTTCTGGGCAAATTCAAATTGGGGGCCGGTGGGTTCCCACCGGGACCCGTTGGCAACTGGTCCTCGCAGAGAATCCGTAAATCACTTGAACTTGGCCCAGTTGAAACCCACTCGCAACTAGTCCCCATAAGGATCAGCACCATTAACCATTTGAACTGGTCCAAACTGAGACTCACTGACAACTGGTCGCCACTTGAAATTGGATCATAAACCACTTAAACTGCTCCCAGTTGAGACCCGCTGGCTACTTGTACCCCTTGCCAGTTGGTCTTAAATGGGACTAGTACAAGTGGTTTATGGTAAAATTTCTGGTGTGGACCAGTAGCAAGTGGGTCTCAACTGGGACCACTTAAAGCGGTCTTTGGTCAAATCTTCAATGTGGACCAGTTGCCAGTTGAAATGGTGAAGTCGATGAACGAATAATCAAATAAAGATGCAATATTTCTCGAATAACTATATTTGATTACCTCCTAAATAATGGAATCATTCGATTAGGATTTTCTGTTAATCGATAACGGCAACAATTACCACCCCCGATACCACCACATGGCCCGTGCGCATCAGAGCGAGCCGAGCGATACCGAGACGCAGATGTCGAGCACACCTAATGTTTTTTTACTACAGCGCATATTTGTACGCTAGTAGAAGGAGCCTAAAGCCGTCTGCGGCCCAACGGGAAGGAGTCCGACATGGACTTACCCCGTAGTCTGCGTCGCCTAGCTACGACATCCTCCTGCAAGCCCTCCCGAAGATTCTACCGCGGGCGGCGGAATTCCCGTGCTTTCACTTCATCGAATGAAAGCGGCAAAGCAATGCGTGAACGTTTAAGAGAAACGTTTTTTGGTTGTTTTCTGTACTTTTAAGACGTGCGATGGCATCGTCTAGTTGCGTATTTTGTTTGAGTTTGTTTTCGGCTTTTTATTGTTTCATCTGATTTCATCGAACACGTCAGCTCTCGTTGCCTTTAATAAAGAAGCGAGTTTCTCCTCCTATTGTTCCTATGGCATCGTTTTAGGTATTTTCTTCAACTCTGACTTCCGCCATGCTGCCTCAGTGGTTACAGCGCTCAGCTGTTCACTCAAACGTGAGGGGGGGGGAAGAAGAGTTTCAAGATACTGTATGCTCGTGCATGCGTTTGCATGTGTGCATGCCTACATAACGCAACGTCCCTTCCTCAAGTTTTCTTATCCCCCGATAGGCTGTACGCAATTCTCAGCGCAAACCGCGCCTACAGTGTTCTAGAAGCCTCAAGACTGCAGTAGATCATTTTGTTAAGAATACACTCATTTTGTGAACATTTTATATTATTCTGGAACCTACGTCGGCGCTAGCGGTGACGCTAGAATGTTCGATAGCAATTGTATAAATTCAGACACGCTTTGCCGCTTGTCAGTTGATCGATGACCGACGCTGATCTCGCCGCTATCGGTGCAACTCTGCTACTGCAATTCGACTTTCCGTTTAACGGGCAAAGGTTCACCCAGATTAACAGTTTGATCGCAACATACAGTTTCCTGTCTTTGGCAATATTGCGACCCCGTGACATCTGGTGGGGGTTCTGCTTCGTCCATGTATCGAACGCCCTCGTCAAGACATGAACCCAGCCCACATCCTGTAAAAGACACTGATACCAGCCACGAGCAGTGAACAAGCCGCAGGCAGCAAGGTTTACCACTGGAGTACTGCCTCTCTAAGACAAGGCTCAGAAGACGAAAGCCATGACCACGACTGTGGTGACAATGACAATCACTGCGTCAGAGCCTGCGATTAACTGTAATGCATCAGCCAACTTTTTGTGCGTCAGTTTAAAGACACGGAGAACTGGCTCGATACCTACGGCCACATGGCCGCCCTCAACCACTGGGACATGAAAGAGGAGCTCTGTCGCGTGTACTTTTTTACCTGGAAGACGCCGCAAGGACCTGGATCAAAAAATTGCAAGTATGAGCTTCAAACCTGGGAGCTCTTCTGTATCACATTCCTGCAAACGTTCACGCGTCGCTCGCGAAGAGAGGGCCGCTGCCTTGCTGGAGACACAGGTGCAGCTACAAAATGAAAATGTGACCGGTTTCACAAATGAAATAATCCGCCTCTTCCGCCACACTTACCCAGACATTCTTGAGGAGAATAAACTTCGTTTGTTTCATGCGAGGGGCGAAACTAGAGCTTTTAACGGGATTTACGCCACTGAAGACTGTTCACGAATTTTTTCAGAAGCGACTGTGATTGAGAAGACGCTGGAGATGCGCACTCGTCGGTTTAATCGCCACTCGATGCCAGAGTACGCAGAAGTTCAGCCAATCTACTCCGAGCCGCGTCACGGTGGCCCAGTGGCTAAAGTGCTCGGCTGCGGACCCACAGGTCGCGAGATCAAATCCCGGCTATGGCGGCTGCATTTCCGATGGAGGTGGAAATGTTGTAAGCCCACGTACTCAGATTTGGGTGGACGTTAAAGAACTCCAGGTGGTCGTACTTGAACTGGATGAACCAACTCACCCAATCTTCAACACTCCAGGTGGTCGAACTTTCCGCAGCCCTCGACTATGGCGTCTCTTATAATCATATGGTGGTTTTGAGACGTTCAACCCCACAAATCAAATCTATTCACTCCGACGACCTGCGTGAGACTATCAGAGCGCTCGTGTGGGAGGAGCTGCGCAAGCTGTTACTATCGGCGCAGCCTCAAGTGGATTCGATTGCCGACATTGTTCGCGAGGAATTCCACTAATCGATTCGAGTTCTTGGAGAACCATTGATTCGGTCGGAAGCTATGAATGACGCTACTGCAGATCGCCGCAACGCTCCTCCACTACCGCGACAAGGCGCTGCCCCACCACAATTCCGCAGATAGCCTCCCCCACCGCCGTACCATCCACCAGCTGGCCAGCGGAACGTCCCGAGAAAAACCAACGTGGGGCGTACCCCTGACTACCGATCCCTCTGCTACTACTGTGTAGAAGCTGCTCACACCTACCGCCGCAGCCAGTACTGCCAAATAGGATAACGTGGTTTCACCCACGACCCGCCGCGTCCACAGCGGGGTGAAAGACCGCGCGACATCGCTGACTACATCGCAGCAACACAGTGGACGCCACGAGCATCTTTGCCTTCACCTTCAGCCGGTCCCTACTTGTTGCCTCACCACCAGCCGTACACTGGCCCGACCCGGCGCCGGTCACCTAGCCCGTATTCGGAAAACCAGGGACAGCAACCGGTGGAGGTGGGGTTACTGTACGACCAACAACGGAATATTCCCGCCGCCACCGACGACGCCGCGACTCAACTTCAAGAACCCCGCTGCAACCTCAACGTAGTCCCGTTCCCGAAACTGAATGGCCAGAAGAAAACTTACCTATGCAATGTCGAAACATTGGTGCAAACCGTCGTAGCTGTGATCCGACGCCGCAACCCAACTGCAACGACAGGCGACGAACTAGCGACCTCGACATTCTCATCGACAGCCACAGCGTGACAGCTCTCGTCGAGACCGCAGCCGACAATTTCGTCATCAGTGGGACTTTCGCACGAAGTTGAAGAAAGTTAGGACAGCTTGGGAAAGCCCTGAAATCTGTACAGCTCGAGGTCGCCTAGTAACACCAGTGGGAATCTTCATAGCCAGGGTGACCACTAACAACCACAGCTATCCCGCAAGCTTTGTCATACTGCAGCATTGCTCGAGAGATGTCACTCTTAGAATCAACTTCTTAAGCCTCCATGGTGTGGTCATCGGCCTGAGAACAAAGTCGATAACACTATCCGCAGAAAAAAATTCGCCCTTTATCTGCTTGTTAATCGGCAAATGTCGTTGAAAGACGGTAGTTTTGCGTGTGGAAAGAGTGAGTAAAAACTTTTATTTGATGTTCTGCGCAAGAAAATCAGTGAAGGGTATTCTGGAGGCGCTGCGTTAGAGTGCCTCAAGCGTGCAGCAGAGGCGAATGAGCGAATCAAGTCACGTCACACGTGAGACATGAGCGCTATCTGGCAGTGTTCTTGGAAAACAAAGCGCATGCCATTGAGACGGGTGTGCGCGCCTTTCTCAGAGGTGATACGGCGTAGATCGCAAGGCGACGGGTAGGTTCCACTACCGTGTCGTCTCAGCAAAGCGTTGGAAACACTTGCCTTTTTGTGCAAGCGTTTCATAGTCAGCGCAGCGTGATAAGCGCTACGGTTCTTATAATTACTTATGTATGCCTTTTCTAGTAAAAGATGCACATACAGAATATATACGTATTGTTATGATGCCTAATATGTGCACACTAATTGATTTTTATTTGACAATTGCACAAGTATGAATGCTGAATCTTGAGCAACACTGGTGGGCGCTGCGGATGAGGTCGGCCGTTTGGGGTATCAGCTGGCGCCTTTAAAATACCCAGTACCGTTAAGAGTGGACAAACAGACAAAAGTACAGACAGACAGACAGACAAACACAGCGTCGAAAGTCCCCAAGAAAGTCTTTAAAAGCACTACCACCACGCACTTCTTCAGAAACCCGTGCCCTGAATGTGCTGCAACCAGAAGCCACCGTCCCTCCTCGCTCAAGCGTCATCACTTGCATCGACACTCCAAAACAGAAGGCTTCGAAGGCGTCCTTGAAGGCAATAGACACCAGTTCTTCAACCACAATATTTGTGTTGCAAGAGGAATCGCTTAGCTGCGAGGAGGAAAAGCAACAACCATGGCCGAAAATTTCGGCAACGAGTACAAACACTTCAACCAAGGTAGAATGGTCGCCTTCATCGACGAAAATATAGAAGCACCAATTCTTTCACCCTCGCCGACTCTGCAGACCCCCCTACAAGGAACGAAGCTCCTCACCCAGCCTTCGACGTCAATCCGAGCCTTCCGAAGCATAAGCAAGAACAGCTGAGGCTCTGCTCCATCAGTACAAGGACTGCTTTTCGTCATCATTGAAAATTTGCCAGATCTCAAGGGCGAAACATCACATCGTAACAGAGGAAAAGGCCACACCACAATGGGAGAACTCCTAAAGAGTTTCAAAGCGAAAACGCGAGGCCGTAAAGAGACAAATCAACGAAATGCTACCCGACGACTTCACTCAACCTTCAAAGAGTCCGTGGGCGTCATCCATGGTGTTAGTGAAAAAGGACGGAACCTTGCGTTTCTGTGACGATTATAGCCGGCTCAACAAAATCACAAAAATTTATTTATTCTTTCCCAAGGATAGACGGCACCTTGGATCGGCTTCAAACATGAAGTACTTTTCGTCGATGAACCTCAAGACTGGCTACTGGCAAATTGAAGTCGACGAGAAAAACCGAAGATGGCATCGATAACATCAGACGGCCTTTTCGAGTTGAAGGTCATGCCCTTCGGTGTTTGCTCGGCACCTGAGACTTTTCATAGGACACAGTTCTAGCAGGATTGAAATGGCAGACTTGTCTCGTTTACTTGGACGATGTCGTAGTGTTTTCCTCGAGATTCGACGAGCATCTGCGGTGCCTTAAAGCTGTACTTCAGGCCAAAACGTCTAGACTCAACCTGAAATCAGGAAAGTGCACATTTGCGTACGAAGAGCTCTTGTTCTTGGAGTACATCATTGACAATTATGAAGTCCGTCTCCATCCGCGGAAAACAGCCACCATCGTCGACTTCCCACCGCACACTGACAAGAACGTTAGCTGTATGTCGATTTCTCGGCTTGTGCGCTTATTACAGGTGTTTCGTAAAAACTTTTGCCCACATCTCCGAGCTATTCACTAACCTTACGAGGACCAACATCGAGTTCAAGTGGGAAACGCCACAGGAGGAAGCTTCCGGGAACAAAAACGACGCCTGTCAATGCCTCTGTTGCTCGCGCATTTCGAAGAAAACGCCGAAAAAGAAGTGCACACTGACGCAAGCAGCGTCAGTGTGCACTATCATTGTGCACTATCATTGTGCAGAAAACTGACGGGCTGAAAACGGGTATTAGTTACGCTAGCTGGTCGCTATTCAAAGCAGAAAGGAAATATTCAACAACAGAAAAGGAGTGTCTTGCCATAATCTGGGCGACATCAAAGTTTCGTTCTTACCTCTACGGCAGGTCCTTCAAAGTTGTGAGTGACTGCCTCGCCTTGTGTTGGCTAGCTAACTTTAAAGACCCTCCAGGTTGCCTTTCGCGATGGAGCCTGAGACTTCAAGAATACAACATTGCCGTCATTTACAAGTCCGACAGAAAACACTCGGACGCCGGATGCCCATAGCGAGCCCCCGTCAACCCACCGCCCCCTGAAGACCCGAATGCCCACTGCTTCTTGGAAACAATAACTGCCGATAACTTCGCTGATTGACAGCGGGCTGACCCTGAACTTAGAAGCCTAATCGAATACTTCGAGGACAGGACCACTGTTGTTCCGCAAGTATTAAAACAAGCACTTACGTCGTCTTCGCTGCGAAAGAGCCTTCCCTAAAAAAAACTCGCTGCTTCGAACCAAGTACCTTCTTGTGGTGCATTCAGCACTGCGGCCAGAACTCCTGCAGGCCCTCCACGATGATCCAATGGCAGAACACCTTGGTGTTTCCCGCACGCTCGCGAGGATACAAGAATGGTACTACTGGCCACGCCTTACGGCCGACGTCGCTAGTTACGTGAGGACATGCCGAGACTGTAAGCGACGCAAGACACCGCCGACATGACCAGCAAGCTTCCTTCAGCCGATCGAACCCCCAAGCCGACCGTTCTAACGAACGGGGATGGACCTACTCGGGAGCTTTCCGAGGTCGAATCCGGGAAACAAATGGATCGTCGTAGCTACTGACTACCCCACCCGCTACGCCGAAACAAAGTTCCTACCCAAAGGTAGTGCCGAAGGGGTAGCCAAGTTCTTCGTTGAGAACTTCGAACTTCGTCATGGCGCTTCAGAGGTTGTCATCACCGATAGAGGTACGGCCTTTACGGCTGATTTGTCTCAGGCGATCATGAGACATAGCCAGACAAGCCACCACCGCACCACCACCTACCACCCACAGACAAATGGTCTCACCGAACGGCTAAACAAGACAATCCTTGAAATACTGGCCGTGTACGTCGACGACGAACATAAGACGTGGAACGCCATCCTTCCACACGTGACCTTCACATAAAACATGGCCATGCAGTAGAAGACGCTGATGCCACCTTAGAAATGGGTATACGGAAGAACCCGGCAACAACGCTCGAAGCAATGCGGCCCAATATCGCTGACAAAGGAAACCTCGGTGTCACCCCCTATCTTCAGCGCGCTGAAGAAGCTTGTCAACTCGACCACCTACGCATCACGAATCAGCAGACTACCGGCCGCCGCAGTGACAATCTTCGGCGACGCTTCATGAAATACCAAGATGGTGAACGTGTTTGGGTATGAACGCCGATATGCCGACGTGCACTCAGTGAAAAAATTGTGCAACCGTACTTCGGACCATGCAATGTAGTACTACGTCTCGGTCCACTCGACTACGAGGTTTTTCCGGACGATATTACGAGCTCTCAACGGCGTCGATGAAGACCTGTAGTCGTCCATATCGCGTGCCTTAAGCCGTTTCATGCACGGCAACAAACTGAAAGAGTGTGTTTTGTTGTTGTTGGTAATATTGCTGTACCATATTTTACTATTTGTACTCTTTTAGAATAATATTGTATTTTGATCTTCTGTTAAAACATCGGAACGATGCGTTTTTCATAGGCGATGCCACGTTCCTTCCTTAAGTTTTCTTATCACCACGTTACGATGTACGCAATTCTCAGCGCAAACAACGCCTACACTGTTTGAGATTTATTGATTGATTTGTGGGGTTTAACGTCCCAAAACCACCATATGATTATGAGAGACGCCGTAGTGGAGGGCTCCGGAAATTTTGACCACCTGGGGTTCTTTAACGTGCACCCAAATCTGAGCACACGGGCCTCGACATTTCCGCCTCCATCGGAAATGCAGCCGCCGCAGCCGGGATTTGAACCCGCGACCTGCGGGTCAGCAGCCGAGTACCTTAGCCACTAGACCACCGCGGCGGGGCCACTGTTTGAGAAACTTCAAGACTACAGTCAATCATTTTGTTAAGATTACGCCCACTTCATGAACATTTCAGATCATTCTTGAACCTGCGTCACCACTAGCGATAATGCTAAAATGTTCGATGGCAAGTGTATACATGTCGACGCGCTTTGCCGCTTGCCAGTTTATCGACTGCCGACGCTCCGTTTGCCGTTACCAGTGCAAGTCTGCTAGTGGAAACCGAGCTTCCCTCTAACGCGCACAGGTTCGCCCAAATAAACAGTTTGGTCTCAACATACAGTTTCCTGTATTCGGCCATGTCATGACCTCGTGACAATATGCTAGCAAAATAAAAACATTAGCCCCGCATCTGCATGTTACACTGCAAATGTCGTCGAAAGACGATACTATCGCATCTGGAGAGAGTGAACAATACGTTTTTTTTATGTTCTGCGCAAGGAAATTGGTGAATGGTATTCTGGAGGCTCTGCGTTAGAGTGCCTCGAGCATGCAGCAGAGACGAACGAGCACATCGAACCACGTCACACGTGAGCATGAACGCTATCTTGCAGTTATCTTTGAAAACGAAGCACACGGCGTGCGCGCCCGTCTCGGAGGCGATAAGTTGTAGGACGCAAGGTGACGGGCAGGTGGCACCACCATGTCGTCAAAGCAAAGCGTTTGAAACACTTGCCTTTTCGTGCAAAGGTAAGTGTCAGCGCGGCGTGATAATCGCTAGGGCCCTTGGAATTACTTATATAAGGCTTTTTAGTTTAAATACACACATACAAAATATGGAGATGTTGTTATTGTGTCTCATATATGCGCAATAATTGCTTATTAATTGGCAATCGCACAAGTATGAACACTGCAACTTGAGCAATATTGGTGGGCGCTGCGGATGTGGTCGGCCGTATAAAATATATTTTGTTGCCGTTTGGAACATCGTTACGGCGTACAAACAGACAAATGTACAGACAGACAGACAGACCGACAGACAGACAGACAGACAGACAGACAGACAGACGAAAATTTTTGCGTCGGAGGTACCCAAGAAAGACTATCGTCTTTAAAAAAATGAGGGTGGGGGTTGGACGCCAACAACCCTTTCTATTGAATACAACCCTGGTCTCAAGGTTTGAAACAGGGAGCTGTGGTCGTATTGCGATGGTGGCGAATGCTAGAAGCCCGCATACTGTGCATTATCAGTGCTTCTTAAAGAGCACAAGATGGCTGCAGTTACCGGACCTATCCACATCAAGGTTCCTGACAATCATACCGTGGTTTTGGGACATAAAAGCCTCATTATTAAAACTAGGCTTTAAGGTTTTACTTTTTACTTCTTAATGGTCAATATACTGTGGTCCAAGAAATTCCACATTGTGATATGCGTAGTGTATTTTTTGACTGGTTCCTGTTGCCATTATATTTTATTACTGAGTGCACAAAAGATCGGTTCCCAAAGAATGTAAGAGCCAAACTATATCAGAAGGTAGAGAAGCTGGTTCGAACTACCACGCCGCAACTTACTACACTGCTCTGGTGACGGACGTTGCAGATTTCTTCCTCCCCGACATCATCCTTCTGCATCGGCGCTCCTTCTTACTTACTCACGGACCGTGGTCTCAACTTCCTGTTTTGTTTGGTTGACGACCAACTTCAATCTTGTGCTACTCGACACTACTTCACTCCTTAGCATCCTCACACTGAAGGACTTGCCAAACCCATCAAACACACACTCACACACATGCTTTCCATGCACATTTTTGAGTTGTAACATTTTAATATTATTACTGTTATTATTTTTATTATTACTTCTATTGTCATAATGTTGTTGTTGCTGTTGTTGTTGTTGTTGTTGTTGTTGTTATTGTTGTTGTTGCGGTGATATGCACGATTGAATAGGTGCTGCGTCAAGCGCTGAGTTGAGGCAACGACGAGGCGAAATATGCGAAGTACACTGGTGCAAAAGCCGTTCTTTGAACCAGGAATCGGAACTCATGTAACTGTACTTTCCGTAGACAGCTGCACCGACAGTCTGTTTGAGGCCAGAATGTCGCTGTGAAATATCGCGTGGGTCATCTAAAGGAAGAGGTAACATGCGTCTGCAGTTACAGTATTATTGATGACTTCCATGATATCTAACGGACAAACGGAGAAAAGATGTCGTCCCAAGGTGGAGTAGAGTAGAGTAGACACACACTGGGGACTTGAAAAGAATTAGTTTTTAAGAAACATATCAACTTAAACTTTGAATAATGAAGACAGGATTATACAAGAATAAAAATGAAAGATAGAGTTTAAAGCACAATAGATTCGAAGCAATGAATACGAGAATCTGCAGAAAAAATGAAACAAATTTGGATAAGAAGACTATTTACCCTATATCTTTTTCAAACTAAGAAATTCCTGCTATGCATCAATTCAAAAAATAATGAAAAAATAACCAGCCGTGAGCAGAAAACGGCTCACGGCTGGTTATTTTTTTATCCACTTTTCTTTCTTCTTCTTATTTATATTCCAATGGCTCTAATAACTTCCCCTGTACATTCCTTGTTCCTTGGCATTACTGTCTGTGAGATCTCATTAATATTGTGTAAAGACGGAAAAACGAGTCCTTAGGTATACACTTGTTTCCCTTATTTTATATATATATATATATGTATATATATATATATATGAATATATATATACATATACATACATACATATATATATATATATATATAAATATATATATATATATATATATATATATATATATATATATATATATATATATATATATATATATATATATATATATATATATATATATATATAACGTAAGCAGGTAGCGATGGTTAGGTAGAGGCAGAGAAGGAAGAAGTGGAGAATGGTATAAACATGGAGTATGAGCCGGGCCACGTCGCCCATTCATCATAGCGTCACACGAGTCGGCAGGATGGAGACCTGCCTGCCCCTTCATCAGTCACTCATCATCGACACAGATCCCCAGAAGACGCACTGACCGTACAATGACTACCGAATCATCGCCTAGGAGGACAACGACCAGCACCATCATAGAACCATCGGCGGACCTCGACATCCCCAAGTACACCGGATCAGTGGACGACGGACCCGTACAGGACTGGTTCAACCTGTTCGAACTCCACGCTACCGCTGCATCTTGGTCGGAACGGGAGATGGTTACGAACTTCAGTGACTACGTCACCGGTGAGGCATTCAAATTTTACCTGATTCACATATTCGAGAACGACGAGTCATAGCAAAAAATCAAAGAGGAGATGATTGCCCGTTTTAACGACTACGACAAGGACTTCCTCATTACCGACCATCTGCATACAACCACACTCGGCCGTCACAGTCCACGCTTATTTCTCAAGGAACGTGGCGTTCCACCGGGTTTCTCTTCACGAAAGTCGGCATTTTCAAAGTCGTGGCACCAACATACGACACGAGACGTCGCTCACCCTACTGATGCATTTCATGCTTCTTCGTCTCGCATACATGGTCCACCACCTGGTTTTCTACGACGCAGCTCTTCAAAGGCTCCTAACGGTCACTATTCGTGTCATAAGGACGCCTTGTTCATGGTAGACCAGCTGACACATGAGGAAAATGCCGAACAACGTCATGACGACTCAA
Organism: Rhipicephalus microplus; assembly: GCF_043290135.1. Classification (NCBI taxonomy): domain Eukaryota; kingdom Metazoa; phylum Arthropoda; class Arachnida; order Ixodida; family Ixodidae; genus Rhipicephalus; species Rhipicephalus microplus. The sequence continues at coordinate 23,253,953 of NW_027464586.1, forward strand.
AGAGTGAAAATCAGTCTTCACACATTGAATCAGCTTATTTTCCATCTAGCACAATTGGGCTACCTCCTGGTTTTCCGCCACTTGGCTCTTTCGTCGCTCACAACGCCCACCTCACATCTAGCACGCTCACAATGGTCGGGATAGAGCTGCGGAGCTCGGAGAAGACTCAGCCAAGCCCTGAACCTACCATCCAGATTCAGGAGCAAGAACCACTCGCAGCGAACAGCGAAGAAGAAGCCGCTGATGATGTATCTGTCAACTCTGAAGCATTACCTTCATTACCCGAAATGCAGCACAACAGCCTAGAGACTACTACCTGCCCACTCGACACCACATTCAATTGCCCAGAAAGTCAGTGTCATGGTGAAAAATGGCTGCCACCTCAGGTCTTTTCGCAGCAACATCATCAATGCCAGCAAGTCCAAGAACAACAGAGATTCCAAGGGCTATACGAACAAGGACGACGACGAATGGAATCATCTTCGGAAGAACACACGCGGTTTATGGAAAGCCGTTTACAAACGTGTCAACCAAACCGACGACATATTCAAGATTTCTCACTCGAAACAAAGAAAGCATCGAATCCAGGATATTTTCCCAAGGGACGTCGAGTAAGCTTTCTCCAGTCGAGATCAGGACTCAGGCAACACGACATACAACGTCGAGAAAGGCGCCAAACCATACCCTGTATTCCGCAATGACGCAGAAATCGCCGCACCAGCCTCGGTCAACAAGCACGCAAACGGCCGGCGACGCATGGGTTCCAATCAAGACAAATAGCACGACACCTGCGCAAATCATCCAGCCAATGCTTCAAGGCCATCACACCACGTTCATTCATCGCAAGAATACCGGCTGTGTTTCCATGTGATTTCACGCTCAAAGCATGCTTATGCTGTCCAGAGCGCAACAGCCAGCCTCGCCCTCCAGAGCTGTACTTGATACCCCGGATTGCTGTCCTCTCCTGTGAAGCTATAGTGTGTTAACGGAAACTTCCTCGGACTTGGAATGATCTCTTTTTGACAGTGCTCAGTTTTAAGCCATGCATGTTCAGTTTTATTTCTGTTCGTCTGACGCGACTTCTTTCGGGGGGAAAGGGATATATATATATATATATATATATATATATATATATATATATATATATATATATATATATATATATATATATATATATATATATATATATATATATATATATATATATATATATATATATATATAACCGAGCTTGCGGTGTTAGGCACCATCGGCTCCACCGAACCCCGTAGGGTCGCCCTACAGAAGTCGGTTCATTTCCAAGTTGTTTTTCTTTTCTTTTTTTGTAACAACGATGTCCATTGTTTTGTAAAATCTGTAAATACAAGTTTTTCTCATCCACCTAGAACTTCTTCAGCGTTGCTTCTGCTTCATCGTCAAGCGACTAGCAGGCCAATAGCCGCTATTGGGATAGCGGCGTTCGTTTCTTCTCCCACTTTGCTATACCACCGCGGGTGGTGCGCCTCGGGCGCCGAGTGGGGCGAAGTGGTTTCTTCTACATCGAGAAGAGAACCTGAGAGAAGAGAACCTGAGAGAAGAGACCTAAAGCATTGCTTATTGAAACAAAATTATCCGGAAGACATTATTGACGATGTCATACTACGTGCTCGCAACGTGAACAGGAATGATATAATTAAGGGACCAAACAGAGTATATACTTTCATGACAGAGTGAATACTTTCATGATCGCAAGGACTGTACGGACGAGAATAGAGTGATTGGTGGTGACAAATCATGGTGTCCGGGTGAGTAGAGGGACAAACACCTCGATATGTATATATCAGCAGTTCAAAAAGATATCATCAGAGCGTATGAAAAAATCGGCCATTTCGAAACAACATATCAAAGTCAGAACGAAGGGCACTCGATGAACTACGAAAAAACACTGGAATTACTATCAAAGGGGCTGATAAAGGGGGCTGCATAGTCATTCTAAACACGTCGGACTACTTAAAGGAAGGGGAACGACAGCTATTAGACACAAAATTCTACAAAGAACTTCCAACGGACCCGACTCCCGAATTTGAAAGAGAGATAAAAGTAACCCTAAACAATCTCCGCCGGGACGAGAAAATTACCGGCAAAATGTTAAAAGCAATGTTGCCGGCCCGTTCTGTTCCCGGTCGATTCTATTTGCTCCCCAAAATACACAAGGCAGGTAATCCGGGACGTCCAATAGTATCCAGTAACAGCACATCAACAGAAAATATATCAGAATTCATCAATTCCTTAATAAAAAACATCCCCCCAAATTTTCCCTATTACCTAAAGGACACAAACCACTTCATCTGCTAAACTTTAAGTCTCGACATCCCAGGCGGCAGTTTTCTGGTGACCATGGACGTCTGCTCACGGTACACCAACATACCCCACCATGACGGAATAGCGGCTATGGTTTCAGAATATGTAAAATCTGACTCATCAACTAGTGTAAGTGGCGAGGTACTGTTCACACTTCTTGAACTTGTACTAAATTATAACCATTTTGAGTTCAACGGCAAGCATTTCCTTCAGGTCAGTGGCACTGCAATGGGCACGAAAATGGCCCCAAACTTCGCGAGCACCTTTATGGCTTCACTTGAAATCCCATTCATTGAGGGACGCACCTTGAAACCTTTCTACTACAGAAGATAGTTAGACGACATTTTTATGATATGGAACCATGATGAGGGAAGTCTTTTCCGCTTCATAGAGGATTTTAAAAATACCACCCGTCAATAAAATTCATGCACAAAATTTCCAGAACTAGCATTAACTTTTTGGACGTCACTGTCACGGTCGAAAATGACCGCTTGTCAACAAACCTTTAAAAAAGCCTACAGACCGTCAAATGTACCTACATTTCAACAGCAGCCACCCGAAGCATTGCAAAACGGGTATTCCATATTCTCAGGCCTACCGGTACCGAAGAATATGCACCGATATGCGGGAATTGGACAGACACGCGGAAGACCTAAAGCATTCCTTATTGAAACAAAATTATCCGGAAGACATTATTGACGATGCCATACTACGTGCTCGCAACGTGAACAGGAATGATATAATTAAGGGACCAAAAAGAGTATCTAAAAGAACTTCCCAAACGAACCTTGTACTAACTTACCCCTCATCAGCGCCACGAATCAACAACATACTTTCCCGCCATTTCAACATAATCAGGCAAAGCAAACGACTAACTTCTATTTTCGCGAAGCCACCTCACGTGGTGTACCGCCGGGATAAAAATCTGAAGGACATTTTTGTCAGAGCAAAAACAAATACCCCCAAAATTCAATCAGGGTGCCATCCCTGCGGGAAAGCTCGATGCAAGGTATGCCCACAGATGGTCACAACACGTGAATCCAAAGCGAACTTCTCGGATTTCAAATTCTGCATAACTGAAAGCCTTAATTGTGACTCCAGTAACGTAATATACATGCTACATTGCAACATCTGCGGACAAGAATAGAATATATCAGCCAAACAGACACGCCATTTCGGCTGTGGTTCAATAATCACCGGTACCACGCCACTTCACTGCCGAAGCTACCTTTATCTAGACATGTGCACCTGCCAAACCACAGTTTTGAAAATGTCAACTTAACTCTTTTGCAGTCCAGTTTCTCAAACACACGCGAGCGCGAACAGCGTGAGGCATATATTATTTTCAAATTTCGTACATTAGTAGCCGGCGTCAACGAGGACCCCGGAAAACTCAACTGCCTCTGAGAAGTAAGCCAGGAGAAAATTGGTGACAAAGATTGATAGCTGGAGACCATGCTTTTTTCTGACTGACTCGTACGTGTACGCTGTCCTTTCTTATTTTTTTTACATGCACATACAAAGTGTTCACGTTCGCCTACCACTTCATGATCATTGAAGGGAAACGGACGAAGATTAAAGGTAAATAGCCGACCGACCCATTAACGAGAAACCTTTCCTTTACGCACGCCGCCCGCCGCCCGCCGAACGACCCACTACGGGGAAACCCCTTTCTTTACGCACGCCGTCACGGACCCTCCCGGCACTGCGGCGACAATCCCGGGTGGCCCGACACACGTCAAGAACTGAACAGCACGTGATATGAACCGTATGTGGATGTAGACGGACAGTTGGCTTCGTTCTCATTGTTGACAGTGGTTCTTCCTCTTTTTTACTTTCTTTCTTTTCTTTCTTTTTTTCGTCTTTTTTCTCCCCCTTATTTGTTTTTTTTTCCTTTTTCTAGTTCCCTCTCACTCTCGCAAACGTCTTTCAAGGCGAGAGGGACGCGGCAGCAACGAAGTTTGGAAGCTCATGTCAGTATAACTCATCCCCTGATGAAGGGAGAACCCCTCCCGAAACTGTTGGGAAATAAATATATTTATCCTTGTTGACAACGCTCCCGTTGTGCCATGTCCCATACCTTCACGAAGACTAACTGGCTCATTGAATTATTACACCCACTATATATATATATATATATATATATATATATATATATATATATATATATATATATATATATATGACGCTACAATGAATGGGATACGTGGCCTGGCTCATACGCCATGTTTATTCCGTTCTCCACTTCTTCTTCCTCTGCTTCTACCAACCGTCGCTACCTTCTTACGCCACGAAGGTAGCGATGGTTGGTAGAAGCAGAGGAAGAAGAAGTGGAGAATGGGATAAACATGGCGTATCACTTATATATATATATATATATATATATATATATATATATATATATATATATATATATATATATATATATTCATTTCATTTGATTTATTTTGCCCTTAAAGGCCCGAAGGCATTACATAAGGGGGGACAAGTAACAAGATAGGGTACAATGTTCAACAAAAAAAAAGAATAAAAGCACAAAAGTTTACACAGGAGACAGGAATCAGAAATAACAAGAACGAACTAGAACAGGATAAAAAACAATCCACAATGCTTTACATAAGTTAAACAATTGCAGAGCAAAACTAAGTACAATTCTAAAACGATTGGCGATAAACACGAAGTAGTTGAGATTATGAGGAGAGAGGCTTGAAAAAATGTTCGTTCAGTTTTGCGCGGAACGTTTCCCTGTCGGCGCATGAAGCGGAGTCATCCGGTAAGGTATTTCAGAGGGCTATTGCATTAGGAAAAAATGAGGTGATAAATGCTGTCGTCCAGCCATTTAGGCGTGCAATGGGCCTGCTGTGATTTATGCGCGATGAAGTTCTGTGAGCAGATTGGAGCAACTGATGTCTTGAGCGTGGATGATAGTAGAAGCGGTGTAGAAGGCATAGACAGGTGATCAAACGGCAGCATTCAAGAGTTGGAAGAGAAAGAGAGTGTTTTAGCTCGGTAAAGCTGGTTTTGTGTGAGTATTGCGAAGATATGAAGCGAGCTGCGCGATTTTGGATGGACTCTAATTTAGTTGTTAGGTAGGCTTGTGAAGGATGCCAGATTGCTCAAGCATATTCAAGTTTAGGTCGTACGAAGGTGATGAAAGCTAGTGTTTTTACGTCGGGGGATGCGCACTTCAGGTTGCGTCGAAGGTAGCCGAGTGTACGGGATGCTGTAGAGCAGATGGAATCGATGTGGGTGGTCCAGGATAGCGATGAAGTCAAGTGGATGCCAAGATATTTGTAGCATGATACGGAAGCTATGGGCACGGCATTAATAGAATATATGTTGGCAAGTACGGTACGCTTACGGGTAAATGATAATGATTTGCACTTATCTATGTTTAGGGGCATGAGCCATTTATTACACCATGAAGCAATGGAGCCGAGGTCGCGTTGCAGCTTATTAGCATCGGCAGGGCTATTGATGACGGTGTAGATGACGCAATCGTCAGCGCAAAGTCGGATATTAGATTTAATGTTAGCCGGCAAGTCATTAAAGTAGATGAGGAACAGAAGGGGCAATAAACCGGCACCTTGCGACACGCCGGATGTTACCTTAGCAAATGCTGATTGACAGTTATTAGCTGACGTTAACTGTATGCGTCCCGTCAAAAAGTGCTTAATCCAGCTTAATAAATTCGGAGGAATACCAAGAGAAGTTAGCTTGCGAATCAGGTGAATGTGAGGTACGCGGTCGAAGCTTTTGCAAAATCCAGAAAAATGGCGTCTGTCTGAAGGTTTTTATCCATGGAATTAAGTCGTGCGTACATTCGGCGAGCTGGGTATCACAGGAAAAATGTTTGCGAAAGCCGTGTTGAAGTGGATGGAAGAAATTAATTGATTCAAGTTGGCTCATGAGACTAGATGCTACAATGTGCTCAAATAGTTTAAAACGAATGCACGTTAAAGAAATTGGACGGTAATTAGCTGGGATTGACCGGTTGCCTGACTTAAAGATCGGTATAATCTGGGCTTTTTCCCACTCGTCTCGAATGGTGCCGAGCTCTAAGGATTGCAAAAATATTAGCGAAAGTAATAGGCTAGAATAATGGACAGTGTTTTTCAAAAGCTTGGTGGTGATACAGTCACAGCCAGCCGATGAAGAAGATTTAAGATTACGAATTAAGTTCGAAATTCCATCAGGATTTATGTCGAAAGGGGAAAGTTTTCGAGGGGAACTCAAGCGAGAGGGCGAGATGGCAGTGCTATTGGCGGGGTTAAATGTTGATGCAAAGTAGTCATTAAGGACGGATGCACATATCTCACTGTTTATCGGTAGACCTCCTGAATCAACAAGTTCGATTTGGTTGCTACTTGACTTTGGTGAAAGCAAACGCCAAAACTTATTAGGATTCGAATTAGGATTCGATATATATATATATATATATATATATATATATATATATATATATATATATATATATATATATATATATATATATATGACAAAAAAGAAATTCTGTGGGTCTGGTACAAATATAATTAATAAATAAAGGAGCACACTTATGAAAATTTAATAGTTGTTTACTCTACGTTTCGGCCGTGCCATATATATATATATATATATATATATATGCAGAAGAATAACTTTAGGGCCCGCCAGGTTATAAATATGAAAGTAGATGCACTTTTACATAACTGTTTATTCTTCCGACGTTTCGACGGGAGCCCTGTCTTTTTCAAGGCATAATTTCAAGATTATGGCTTGAAAAAGACGGGGCTCCCGTCTAAACGTCGGGAGAATAAACAGTTGTTATGTGAAAGCACATCTACTGTCATATATATATATATATATATATATATATATATATATATATATATATATATATATATATATATATATATATATATATATATATATATATATGGCAACCAGGAAAAAATGAAAAAAAACAACGGAATGGAAGTAGCATTTGAACAAACGTCAAACTTTATATACGCGAAGCACGAGGCACAATATGATTATTTGCATGCATGCGCCATTTGCAAGAAATAGAAGCTCCTTATTTCGGAGGACAACCAATGTTTTGCTCACTCAGATGTCAGGTTCTTGAGCCATTCTCTCGGCTTCAACAATCATGTGCTTGTGATGTCTTTTTCCCGTCCATGTTTTCTACCACGTAGTACACTTAAATCATGTATCAACAACCGGCACAATCGTCCACTTTGATTAGCTATATTTCTAGTTCTTTGGGCAGTGTTTCATTCCTCACCCTTCATCCGTCTATTTTCAGCACCCTTGTCAAGGTAGCTACCTACCGTACCCGTGCATTGGCACTCAACATTTGACAGAAGCATCTGCCACAGGTTGTGAAAGGACTGTTTAGTGGCTTCCTCCCCTCCAGCGGGCATGGTCTCAGGATCTGTAAAATACTCAAGCCAGGGTGAAATGGATAGGCTCTCCTATACAGAGAAGGCTTGAAGCTTCAGCTTCAAGGAGATTTCAGTCCCAATATAAGAAGAATGAAGGAGTACATGGCGCGTATTGAGGATACCACTGACAATTTGTGGGTAGGTAAGCCAAGAAGGCTACACTCTGAAATTGCGGCAACGCACCGATTCAAAGTGGCTGTCCACACTTGCGGTGAAGTAGTACTACCAGACTTTGTACGAGGAACGTTGGGTTTGGGCTCCAAGTATGCTGTAGACAAGAAGTACACTCCACCGGATCTTTTCGCAATGGTGAGACGTGTTCTTAGTCTTGCTCTACCAGAGGACAGCAACAGATGCGTGTCTTAAGGAGTAGATGTGCTCCAGCGAGGTAAGCTATTCATTAGCAGTCTACCATTAAGCAGAAAAATTTCCCGAGAGAATGAACTTTGTGTTGTGCGATCAGACAAAAAAAAGTGGTTTCGCGATTCTCAAGAAAGACCTGTACCTGAAGAAACTGTAACTGCTCTCACATCTGTCTTCCAAAAATGTAGTGGTATTGACCTTGTTGAAGTGAAATCCAAAGCGAAAAAAATTGTGCACTCCACTTGACTTGTCTGAAGAGGCAATTAAGATTAGAAATAGGGAGAGTTTTGCCCTAGCAAAGTTTTTCTCGGCAAAGACACAAAAATGACATGCCATTCTGGGTAATTGTTTCGTAGAAGGGCTCTTGGCAACAAGCCTCAGGGTCGTTTTTACAAAAGAAGTTAAAACTTTTTGCAATTATTGACCCATTTATTGTCAAGTATTCGTTCCAAGTCACGGAATTTTTCTAAGAGTACCCCCACCCAAATTGAACTGCATTTTTCATAGACATCAAAGACATGTATTATTCTCTTCCTCGTGATTCTTCGTACTCATATGAAGAAGAACGCATCGATCAGCTGGGTGACAAAACTTTCCAAAATGCAACTGTAGTTAGTGTCAGTAATTTCCTTGATCTGCTAGCTACCCAGCTGACCTCTATCTATGTAGAATGGTATGGTGATGTGTGTGAAAACAGTGGTGTGTCCATAAAACCTTCGATTGCTCCGATTGTGAGCGATCTGTTGTTAGCTAAGTTCTACAAGAACTTGGAAGAAGGGCTGAAATGTGACCATGTCATGAGCATTTTAAGGTTCGTCGATGACTACCTGGCAGTTTTCAAGTGTGACTCAGCCAGCATAAGTGAGGTGTCATCATATTAGCTTGTTTTAGTGCGTACTTAAGTTCACTCGTTCTGACAGACGTAATGCCAACAAGCAATTCGATTCGCTTCTTAGACTCGAAACTCGTCTTTAGCGCAAACCACGCATGCTGCATGTATAAGCCTAGGGCTATAAGACCGCTCTTGCCTCTTAAATCGGCACACAGTAAGCCGGTCAAGAGAGGCATAATGAACTCTTGCTTCACTAACGTCCTAGACAGATCCTGCTCTCATATGATGAACACAAGCTTTTAGAATCAAACGTATTTTCTAAAAAAAAGCTGGCTATCCAGATTCGCTTCTCGTTTCTGTGGCAGAAAATATAAAAAGAAGTAAAAGTTCACAAGAGGAGAGAGTGCTGATCGCATGGACAAAGGCAAACGCGACAAAGTCGCGGGGATTCCTTATATGCACCGGTTATCGCATCGGATAAAAAAGGTCGGCCAACGCCTGGGAGTGCAGATTGTTTTTTCAGCCCCGCCCAAACTTCCTCAGCTCGCCAAACTGACATGTGCAAACATTAGGCCTAAGTGTTCCTGCAGCGTAAGGCACAAATCTCAGTTTGTCTGATGTGTCACGAATGTATAGTATACAGGATTCCGCTATCTTGTGGTGCAGGCTACATTGGGCAGACTGGAAGGTGCCTCAACGAGTGCCTGCGCGAACACGCACGCAACGTTCGCAATAGCAACAAGGGCTTTTTAGCTCAGCATGTCAGCAGGTGCGGTCACCATGCGCTGTTTAAAAATACAATTGCACTGTACAGGCACAAAGATGACCACAGGCGCATGATTGTTGAAGCAGAGAGAATGCCTCAAGAACCTGGCATCTGCGTGAGGAAACCATTGGTTGCCCGTCTAGGTAAGGAGCTTTGATTTTTGGCAAACGGCGCATGCGTGTAATTCATCTGATATTCTGCCTCGTGCTTCGCGTATGTAAAGCCTGAGAGGTTTTTTTTTCAAATGATACTTTCCTTTCTTTCTTCCTTGCCTTTGTTCCTGGTTGTCATATATATAGGCAATGCGAGATGAATAAACCTTCAGTGGATAGTCAACGCTTGTCCTTGTCTTTTTCCCATCCGCGTTTTCTACCGCGTAGTACACTTAGATTAGGTATCCCCAACTGGCCCAATTGTCCACTTTGTGCTAAGAATTTCTGGATCCGGACAGGCCACCATTGGAACCTGAACTTGGTAACGTTTAACGCTAGAACCTTATCTCGTGAGAAAACTTTAGCAGTTCTATTCGAGGAGCTAGAGGGTGGTAAATGGGATGTAATAGGGCTCAGTGAGGTTTTAGAAAACAGACGAGGCCTACACAGTGCTACAAAATGGGCACGTCCTGTGCTATTATGATTTGGCTGACAGAAGAGAACTGGGAATAGCATTTCTTATCCACAGAAACATGGCTGGCAATATAGAGTAATACTATAGCATTACTAAAAAGGTGGTCGGCATCGTAATTAAACTCAATAGGAGATACAAGATGAAGGTGGTACAGGCGTACGCGCCTACATCCAGCCATTATGACGCGTTTGAAAGCTTCTACAAAGAATCGGTAATGAGTAAGGGGTAATCACAGTGTAATATACTGATTGGAGACTTCAATTCCAAGGTTGGGAAGAAGCAGGCTGGAGATCAGGCAGTAGGAGATTACGGCATCGGAACTGGAAATTCCAGAGCTGAGCTATTAGTAGAATTCGCTGAACCCAATAATTTACGGATCTTGAATATATTACCGAAATCTAGTGAACCATTATTGGACATGGAGGAGCCTTACGGCAAAAATAAGAACGAAATAGACTTTATACTGAGTACACACCGAGGCATAGTGCAAGATGTGCTTCGCAAGGTATGATGCAGTGGCTATAGATTGATACGGTCTCGAAATCGTATAGACTTCAAGAAGGAACGACAGAAACTGATACGTAAGAAGACAATCGAAGAGCTAGCACTAAAAGGGAAAGATGAGGAATTCAGAGTCTTGCTTCATAACAGGTACTCGGCTATTATTTGGAAAACCAACCTTAGCGTAGATACAATAAATGATAATCTCACGAGTATCATTACGGAGTGTACAACGGAAGTTGGAGACACGGCGATTAGACAGGACGCTGGCAAGCTGTCGCAGAAATCGAAGGGCCCCAATAGGAAGCGTCAAAGCATGAAAGCCTCAAGTACAACAGACAAAATAGAGTTGGCAGAGCTTTCGAAGTTGAATAATAAGTGTAAGGCATTACATGGAGAAAATTTAACATGCACTGATTAAAGGAGGAAGCGTCAAAGCAGTGTAGAAAAAACTTGGGATGAGCGAAAATCAGATGTATGCACTAAGAAACAAGGAAGGCAAAATAGCTACCAATATAGATAGGATAGTTAAAATGGCGGGGGAGTTTTACAGATATCTGTACAGTAGCCGAGACAACCACGACCTCCTATAAGAACTAGCAGTAACCCAGATTTCACCTCACCAGTAATGATAGAAGAAGTCAGAAAAGCCTTAGAGGGCATGCCAAAAGGCGAAGCTGCTGGTGAATATCAAGTAACATCTACTCTGATGAAAGATAGAGGACAGATTGCATTAGAAAAACTAGCCACCCTGTTTACGTGGTGTATACTGACGGGAAGAGTACTAAAATCTTGAAAGAATGCTAACATAATCTTAATACGTCTTAAGGACTTGAAGATCAACATAACCAAGTCTTAAAAACTTGAAGAATTACAGACCTATCAACTTGCTCTCCCTCGTATACAAGCTGTTCCCAAAGGTACTTGCTAACAGAATTAAGGCAACGTTAGAATTCAATCACCTGAAGGCCAAGCAGGATTTCGAACAGGCTACTAAACAATCGAGCACATTCATACTATCAATCAGGGTACACAGAAATGCTCGGAATACAGCCAGCCACCTTGTATAGCCTTCATTGATTACGAAAAGGCGTTTGATGCAATAGAAATGTCAACAGTCATGCAGACACTGCGGAATCGGGACGTAGACGAAGCATCCAAAAACATCCTTGAAGAAATCTACAGGATTAAACTGCTACTATTGTGCTTCATAAAAAAAGAAACAAAATACCAATCAAGAATGGTGTAATGTAGGGGATTACAGTTTTCCCTATGCTCTTTACCGCGTGCTTACAGGAAGTTTTTCAGAGGCGTAAAATGGGAAGACTTTGGAATGAGAGCTAATCGAGAGTACCTTAGTAAGCTGCGTTTCGCCGGTGACACTGCATTGCTGAGTAACTCAAGGGACAAATTGCAACACATGATTACGAAGTTAGACAAGGAGATCAGAAAGGTAGGTCTTAAAATTCATCTGCAAAAAATGAAAGTAACGTACAATCTCGGAAGAGACCAGCGCTTTGAGATAGGTGGTAGTGCACTTGAAGTAGTAAAAGACGATGCCTACTTAGGGCTGGTAATAACCGTAGAGCCGAACCACGATATATAAGTAACTAGGATAAGAATGGAGTGGAGCACATTTGGCAAGCACACTCATATCATGACAGGTATATTGCCACTATCCCTCAAGAGGGAGGTATATAACAGCTGCATCGTGCCGTTACTTAGCTATTGAGCAGAGACCTGGAGACTTACATAGAGAGTTCAGCTTTAACTGAAGATGACGCAGCGAGCAATTGAAAGCGAAATGGTAGCTGTAACGTTAAGAGACCAGATGGGAGCAGAGTGGATCAGAGGACAAACCGGGGATAACGATATCATAGTTGAAATCAAGAAGAAAAGGACACGAGCTCTGCATTTAGCGCGTAGACAGGATGACCGCTGGCCACTAAGGGTAAGTAACTAAGTAGTGACCGCTTACCACTAATCGCGCAGGCCAATCCCGCTGGCCCATCCCGCTGGCCACTAATCCCACTGACCGCTGGCCAGTGGTCACTAATCCAGTTAGGGACCGCTGGCCACTAACTGGATTCCCTGAGAAGGCAACAGGGATAGGGGTAGACAGAAAGTTAGGTGGGCAGATCAGATTAAAAAGTTTGCGGGTATAAAATCGCACCAACAAGCACAGGACCGAGTTGACTGGCGGAACATGGGAGAAGCCTTTATTCTGCAGTGGACGTAGACAGGCTGATGATGACGATAATCATAACCGTAGTAGCTTCTGTTTCGCTGACGACATTGCATTGCTCAGTAACTGGGATGAATTGCAACTCATGATTAAGGAGTTAGACAAGGAGAGCAGAACGATAAACCTTAAAATTATTCCAAAAACACGAAAGTAGTGTACAACAAACTCGGAAGAAAACAGCGCTTCCAGATAGGTAGTAGTGCACTTGAAGTTGTAAAAGAGAATGTCTGCTTAGGACAGGTAATAGCCGCAGAGCCAAACCACGAGATTGAAGTAACTGGAAAAATAAGAATGGAGTAGAGTACATTTGGCAAGCACTCTCAAATCATGACAGGTAGATTGCCACTATCCCTTAAGAGGAAGGTATATAACAGCTTCATCGTGCCGGTACTTGGCTATAGAGCAGAGACCTGGAGACTTACATAGAGAGTTCAGCTTTAACTGAGGACGACACACTATTTGCCCCGCCGCGGTGGTCTAGTGGCTAAGGTAATCGGCGGTTGACCCACAGGTGGCGGGTTCGAATCCCTGCTGTGGCGGCTGCATTTCCGATGGAGTCGGAAATGTTGTAGGCCCGTGTGCCCAGATTTCGGTGCACGTTAAAAAACACCAGGTGGTCGATATTTGCGGAGCCCTCCACTACGACGTTTCTTATACCCATATGGTGGTTTTGGGACGTTAAACCCCACATATCATCAGGACGACACAGCGAGCAATGTAAAGGGAAATGGTAGGTGGAACCTTAAGAGACATGAAGAGAGCAGAGTGGATTAGGGAACAAACTGGGGTTAGAGATGTCATAGGTAAAATCAAGAAGAAGAAATGGACATGCGCCGGGCATGTAGTGCGTAAACAGGGTAACCGGTGGTCATTAAGGGTAACTAACTGGATTCCCAGAGCAGGCAAGCTAGTTATTGGGCGACTGAAAATTTGGTGGGCAGATTAGATTAAGAAGTTTGTGGGTATAAACTGGCAGCAGCTAGCATAGGACCGAGTTGACTGGCGGAACATTGGAGAGGCCTTAGTTCTGCAGTGTACGTAGACAGGCTGATAATGATGATGATGATTGTTGTCTCATATATCCCTCATATATTCAATCTCGGTTGGTCAACTGCAATGTTTCCCGAAAGAATGCAGATAGCAAAAGTTAAATTTTTGTTTAAAAAGGTGATAAAATGATATTGAAATCTACAGAACCATATCTATTCTGCAGGTGTTTTCGAAAGGGTGAGATGAACTGATTCATCGCCAACTGTACGAACTTTATAAAAAACACAACATGATTTGCGCACCTCGATTTTATATCAGCAAACATTGATCTACGAAAATGACATTAATACAATAAAGGAGTTCATAGTATCTGAATTTGAAAAGAAACACGCCGTTCTCGGTATGTTTGCTTATTTTAGTAAGGCCTTTGACAACACTCAGCATTCCACGTTGTTTGAAAAGTTACAATTCCACAGAATTCGTGCTCATGCACTAGCACAATAAAAAGTTACCCTAAATATCGCAAACAGGAGGTTCAAATAGATAGAAAGTTCTCAGAGCTGACAACAATTACTAAGGATGTACCTCAAGGAAGCATCCTTGGACCCCTTATTTTTAGAGCTTACATAAAATATTTGTTTCGTATTCGTCCAGATGCTAAATACGTCCTATATGCCGATGATGTCAGCCAGTTTGTTTGAGCCTAGTATAGTATCACGCTTGAGGAAGAAAGTAACCAGTTTCTTGTGAACTTCAACCTCTGGTCATGCTATAATATTTTAAACATAAACAGTAGTAAACGAAACGCGGTACTAATCCGACCTAAAAATAAATCTGATGATAGAAACCTGCATCTTAGGTATGGTGATACTCATACTCAGCTAGTAAACCATAAAACAATTATTGATATTACATTTTCTAGCACTATACTTTAGTACAAACACCTTGACTTTGTGTTGCGTCAGGTATGCCGCGCAGTGGGTATGGTGTACAGTGGCAAAATAGTTCTAACATAAAAGCTAAAACTCTTACTTTTTAAACCACTTTTCTATTCGCATCTTACCAATTGTTTCTTGGTATGGGGAAGTACAACTACTACGGACTTGCAAAAAATATACTTGATGCAAAAACAGTATAATAAAATAAATTTCACATTCACTGCTCACACAAGCGAATTGTTTCAACACGCTGGAATACTAGGCGTCCATGCCCTCTACAAATCTCAAATCAGGTAACAAAGACAGCCCCGTAGAATATCGCCCCATTTCTTTAACAAGCGTACCCTGTAAATTCATGGAACACGACATCTTTTCCCAAATCATTCATTTTCTTCACGGCATTAACTTCTTCCACACCGCACAGCATGGTTTTCGCAAAGGTTACTCTTGCGAAACACAATTAGCACTCTTTGTTTATGACTTGCATGTCCATCTTGAGATTAATCTGCAGACAGACGCAATAATTTTAGATTTCTCGAAAGCGTTCGACACGGTGCCCATAAGCGGCTCTTAATGAAACTTCGATCTTTAAATATACATAATGACATAGTAAATTGGAATGAGCAATTTCTAACAAACCGCTCGCACTTTGTCTCCATCAATGAAGTACACTCTAGTCCCGTTCTAGTAGCGTCAGGTGTCCCCAAAGGCTCCGTTTTCGGGCCCCTTCTGTTCCTGATTTACATAAACGACCTATAGCTTCATGTGTCTCCTCTTGTATCGGTTTGTTCGCCGACGACTGCGTAATATATCACCCAATTACCAACCCCACCAATCAAGCCACTGTCCAAGATGACCTAAACCCCGTGCAAGAATGGTGTGACCTGTGGCACATGAAATTTAACCCCAACAAATGCAAGACCGTTTCGTTTCACCACCGCCATCATCCCTTTTTTTTCTTTATGTAATAGCTAGCGTTACCATCGAACACGTGCAGTCATACAAGTATCTCGGTGTCACCATATGTAATGATCTAAACTGGTGTGCGCGTAATACTAACATTATATCATCAGTGAACAAATCTCTGGGTTTCCTGAAACGTCACCTCCGGCACGCACCTAAAAATGTCAACCTACAGTCCCTTATCCGATCCAAATTGGAATACGCACCCGCAGTCTGGAGCCCACACCAAGCTTATCTGATCGACTCACTCGAGGCAGTTCAAAACCGTGCCGTCAGGTTCATTCATTCTTCGTACTCTTACAATACAAGTGTAACAACGATTAAAAAAGAATCAGCTATTTTAAGCCTTGACATTCGCCGCCGCATCTCTAGTCTCAGCCTTTTTCATAAGTTTTTTCACAGCACCCTTCGTCATCCCTACATCGCTCCACCGGCCCGCATATCTCACCACACGTGTCATTCCCTTCAAGTTGCCTGGCCGCGGATTAAGACGACCACCTTTCCTATGTCCTTCTTTGTTCGGACAGCGAAAGACTGGAATGACCTTCCCCTTGATGTCGTCACCACTGAAAGCTCATTATCATTTTTTGATCGACTATGTGCGCACTTTTCGTAATAAAAACTTGTGGAAATGAAAAAAAAGATTATATGTTAACCCACCCCTTATGTAATATCCCCTCTAGAGGTCTTTGGGGACAATAAATTTGTTATGTTACGATTTTAAGTGAACGTTGGTGATCAGGCGTGAATTGAAAGAGAGTCGATATTTTTTGTACAACCTCTCAAAACTGCAGCCATACACTACATTGTTTTAAACACGAAATAAAGAAACAAGCAAAATAAAAACTACGAAAACAAACTACTCTACAGATAAGCTATCTGACATAGTTTCTACGGTACTTAATGAGTATGTGAAAGATAGCATAGATTTCTTACACTGTGTACTGACTTAATTGCACGATATGCACATGTTCAGTTTTTTAATATTTCTCTGCATTTGCTATATTGTTATTAGTGATGCTGTTTTTCTTTTTCGAATTTGGGCTTTGTTTGTTTTGTTATTGTATTTGAGCTTGTATGCTGACTGTTTGCCACTGCTGTCGTGTAAAAGGTGACTGTGAGCTTTTGTTAAGATGCCTCTTTTGGAGAGCAGCTTTTACCTTCAGCCGTCCTTCATCTAACTACTGCTGAAAAATAAAGATTATTATTATTGTTATTATTATTATTATATTAATATTATTATTATTATTATTATTATTATTATTATTATTATTATTATTATTATTATTATTATTATTATTATTATTATTATTATTATTATTATTATTATTATTATTATTATTATTATTATTATTATTATTATTATTATTATTATTATTATTATTATTATTATTATTATTATTATTATTATTATTATTACAAGGGAGTTTAATAGCCTCGCCAGGTAGTAGGCAGACAGCCGGTACGGACACAAATACTCAAGCAGTCTAGCGTCTACAGCTCGTGCACACGCTCGCGCTTCGCACTCAGAGATGGTCCCACTGGTCATTGCCTTGCGAATTCCCTACTACAATACCCCGGCGATGAAGATGAGCCAGCCTGGCGACTCAATGTGACGAGAGAACAGAAGGGTCGTAGCAGAGCTTGAGGCGACTGGCGTGGACCATTTATCGACCAAGGCAGCGCTTGTCCAAGGACGGCTTGAGTGGCTCAATCACATACGTGACAGAAGAGGGGTGCTGTGTGGCGCTGTAAGGGCCAGCATACTTCGGTGCAAACTTGGAAGTCAGTCCAGGAGAGTGGAAATGCATTCGGAGGCACACAAAGGAGCCGACGGGGAAAGTGTCCTGAACAAGATCACGGTCATGGTGATCTGTTTGGAGAGCTTGATTGTCGGCTGTGAAGGACCGTGAAAGCTGACGACACTCTTCGACTTGTTCGGTCATTTCAGCAACTGCAGGGCTGAACTCCGAGGCATCAGGATTGTATGACGGAATTGTGTCGAGTGTGCTGCATGGGTCAAGACCTTATAAAAGAAAAAAAATGAAGAAAAGCTTGTTGTAGATAGAATCGCCTTTTTGTAAGCGTACGTCGCGAAAGGAAAAATGACGTCGCAATCGAAACGGTCGGAATCAGTATACATAGCGAGCATGTCTCCCAAGGTTCTATTGAAACGTTTAAAAGTTTCGTTAGGCCATTCGGCTGAGGGTGGTAGGATGTTGATGTGTGGTGTACCGTACGGCATTAATGTAGGAGCTGCTCCAGAACTTCGGAGAAAAATACGCGACCTCTGTCACTCAGGAGCTCCGGTGGTGCACCATAAGGAAGAACGAACCGATGCAAGATGAAGGTTGCAACGTCACGAGAACCAGCCGAAGGTGCGCTGCCATTTCGGCGTACCTTGTCAGATGGTCGGCAGCCGCAATCACCCATCAATTACCACCAACAGAGCATGGTAGCGGGCCAATGCAACACATCAATCCCAATCCCAATCCCACTTATCTATGTTTAGGGGCATGAGCCATTTATTACACCATGAAGCAATGGAGTCGAGGTCGCGTTGCAGCTTATTAGCATCGGCAGGGCTATTGATGACGGTGTAGATGACGCAATCGTCAGCGCAAAGTCTGATATTAGATTTAATGTTAGCCGGCAAGTCATTAATGTAGATGAGGAACAGAAGGGGCAATAAACCGGCACCTTGCGGCACGCCGGATGTTACCTTAGCAAATGCTGATTGACAGTTATTAGCTGACGTTAACTGTACGCGTCCCGTCAAAAAGTGCTTAATCCAGCTTAATAAATTCGGAGGAATACCAAGAGAAGTTAGCTTGCGAATCAGGTGATTGTGAGGTACGCGGTCGAAGCTTTTGCAAAATCCAGAAAAATGGCGTCTGTCTGAAGGTTTTTATCCATGGAATTAAGTCGTGCGTACATTCGGCGAGCTGGGTATCACAGGAAAAATGTTTGCGAAAGCCGTGTTGAAGTGGATGGAAGAAATTAATTGATTCAAGTTGGCTCATGAGACTAGATGCTACAATGTGCTCAAATAGTTTAAAACGAATGCACGTTAAAGAAATTGGACGGTAATTAGCTGGGATTGACCGGTTGCCTGACTTAAAGATCGGTATAATCTGGGCTTTTTCCCACTCGTCTCGAATGGTGCCGAGCTCTAAGGATTGCAAAAATATTAGCGAAAGTAATAGGCTAGAATAATGGACAGTGTTTTTCAAAAGCTTGGTGGTGATACAGTCACAGCCAGCCGATGAAGAAGATTTAAGATTACGAATTAAGTTCGAAATTCCATCAGGATTTATGTCGAAAGGGGAAAGTTTTCGAGGGGAACTCAAGCGAGAGGGCGAGATGGCAGTGCTATTGGCGGGGTTAAATGTTGATGCAAAGTAGTCATTAAGGACGGATGCACATATCTCACTGTTTATCGGTAGACCTCCTGAATCAACAAGTTCGATTTGGTTGCTACTTGACTTTGGTGAAAGCAAACGCCAAAACTTATTAGGATTCGAATTAGGATTCGATATATATATATATATATATATATATATATATATATATATATATATATATATATATATATATATATATATATATATGACAAAAAGAAATTCTGTGGGTCTGGTACAAATATAATTAATAAATAAAGGAGCACACTTATGAAAATTTAATAGTTGTTTACTCTACGTTTCGGCCGTGCCATATATATATATATATATATATATATATATATATATATATGCAGAAGAATAACTTTGGTTGCCGCCAGGTTATAAATATGAAAGTAGATGCACTTTTACATAACTGTTTATTCTTCCGACGTTTCGACGGGAGCCCTGTCTTTTTCAAGGCATAATTTCAAGATTATGGCTTGAAAAAGACGGGGCTCCCGTCTAAACGTCGGGAGAATAAACAGTTGTTATGTGAAAGCACATCTACTGTCATATATATATATATATATATATATATATATATATATATATATATATATATATATATATATATATATATATATATATATATATATATATATATATATATATATATATATATATATATATATATATATATATATATATATATATATATATATATATATATATATATATATATATATATATATATATATGGCAACCAGGAAAAAATGAAAAAAACAACGGAATGGAAGTAGCATTTGAACAAACGTCAAACTTTATATACGCGAAGCACGAGGCACAATATGATTATTTGCATGCATGCGCCATTTGCAAGAAATAGAAGCTCCTTATTTCGGAGGACAACCAATGTTTTGCTCACTTAGATGTCAGGTTCTTGAGCCATTCTCTCGGCTTCAACAATCATGTGCTTGTGATGTCTTTTTCCCGTCCATGTTTTCTACCACGTAGTACACTTAAATCATGTATCAACAACCGGCACAATCGTCCACTTTGATTAGCTATATTTCTAGTTCTTTGGGCAGTGTTTCATTCCTCACCCTTCATCCGTCTATTTTCAGCACCCTTGTCAAGGTAGCTACCTACCGTACCCGTGCATTGGCACTCAACATTTGACAGAAGCATCTGCCACAGGTTGTGAAAGGACTGTTTAGTGGCTTCCTCCCCTCCAGCGGGCATGGTCTCAGGATCTGTAAAATACTCAAGCCAGGGTGAAATGGATAGGCTCTCCTATACAGAGAAGGCTTGAAGCTTCAGCTTCAAGGAGATTTCAGTCCCAATATAAGAAGAATGAAGGAGTACATGGCGCGTATTGAGGATACCACTGACAATTTGTGGGTAGGTAAGCCAAGAAGGCTACACTCTGAAATTGCGGCAACGCACCGATTCAAAGTGGCTGTCCACACTTGCGGTGAAGTAGTACTACCAGACTGTACGAGGAACGTTGGGTTTGGGCTCCAAGTATGTTGTAGACAAGAAGTACACTCTACCGGATCTTTTGGCCATGGTGAGACGTGTTCTTAGTCTTGCTCTACCAGAGGACAGCAACAGATGCGTGTCTTAAGGAGTAGATGTGCTCCAGCGAGGTAAGCTATCCATTAGCAGTCTACCATTAAGCAGAAAAATTTCCCGAGAGAATGAACTTTGTGTTGTGCGATCAGACAAAAAAAAGTGGTTTCGCGATCCTCAAGAAAGACCTGTACCTGAAGAAACTGTAACTGCTCTCACATCTGTCTTCCAAAAATGTAGTGGTATTGACCTTGTTGAAGTCAAATCCAAAGCGAAAAAAATTGTGCACTCCACTTGACTTGTCTGAAGAGGCAATTAAGATTAGAAATAGGGAGAGTTTTGCCCTAGCAAAGTTTTTCTCGGCAAAGACACAAAAATGACATGCCATTCTGGGTAATTGTTTTGTAGAAGGGCTCTTGGCAACAAGCCTCAGGGTCGTTTTTACAAAAGAAGTTAAAACTTCTTGCAATTATTGACCCATTTATTGTCAAGTATTCGTTCCAAGTCACGGAATTTTTCTAAGAGTACCCCCACCCAAATTGAACTGCATTTTTCATAGACATCAAAGACATGTATTATTCTCTTCCTCGTGATTCTTCGTACTCATATGAAGAAGAACGAATCAATCAGCTGGGTGACAAAACTTTCCAAAATGCAACTGTAGTTAGTGTCAGTAATTTCCTTGATCTGCTAGCTACCCAGCTGACCTTTATCTATGTAGAATGGTATGGTGATGTGTGTGAAAACAGTGGTGTGTCCATAAAACCTTCGATTGCTCCGATTGTGAGCGATCTGTTGTTAGCTAAGTTCTACAAGATCTTGGAAGAAGGGCTGAAATGTGACCATGTCATGAGCATTTTAAGGTTCGTCGATGACTACCTGGCAGTTTTCAAGTGTGACTCAGCCAGCATAAGTGAGGTGTCATCATATTAGCTTGTTTTAGTGCGTACTTAAGTTCACTCGTTCTGACAGACGTAATGCCAACAAGCAATTCGATTCGCTTCTTAGACTCGAAACTCGTCTTTAGCGCAAACCACGCATGCTGCATGTATAAGCCTAGGGCTATAAGACCGCTCTTGCCTCTTAAATCGGCACACAGTAAGCCGGTCAAGAGAGGCATAATGAACTCTTGCTTCACTAACGTCCTAGACAGATCCTGCTCTCATATGATGAACACAAGCTTTTAGAATCAAACGGATTTTCTAAAAAAAAGCTGGCTATCCAGATTCGCTTCTCGTTTCTGTGGCAGAAAATATAAAAAGAAGTAAAAGTTCACAAGAGGAGAGTGTGCTGATCGCATGGACAAAGGCAAACGCGACAAAGTCGCGGGGATTCCTTATATGCACCGGTTATCGCATCGGATAAAAAAGGTCGGCCAACGCCTGGGAGTGCAGATTGTTTTTTCAGCCCCGCCCAAACTTCCTCAGCTCGCCAAACTGACATGTGCAAACATTAGGCCTAAGTGTTCCTGCAGCGTAAGGCACAAATCTCAGTTTGTCTGATGTGTCACGAATGTATAGTATACAGGATTCCGCTATCTTGTGGTGCAGGCTACATTGGGCAGACTGGAAGGTGCCTCAACGAGTACCTGCGCGAACACGCACGCAACGTTCGCAATAGCAACAAGGGCTTTTTAGCTCAGCATGTCAGCAGGAGCAGTCACCATGCGCTGTTTAAAAATACAATTGCACTGTACAGGCACAAAGACGACCACAGGCGCATGATTGTTGAAGCAGAGAGAATGCCTCAAGAACCTGGCATCTGCGTGAGGAAACCATTGGTTGCCCGTCTAGGTAAGGAGCTTTGATTTTTGGCAAACGGCGCATGCGTGTAATTCATCTGATATTCTGCCTCGTGCTTCGCGTATGTAAAGCCTGAGAGATTTTTTTTTTCAAATGATACTTTCCTTTCTTTCTTCCTTGCCTTTGTTCCTGGTTGTCATATATATAGGCAATGCGAGATGAATAAACCTTCAGTGGATAGTCAACGCTTGTCCTTGTCTTTTTCCCATCCGCGTTTTCTACCGCGTAGTACACTTAGATTAGGTATCCCCAACTGGCCCAATTGTCCACTTTGTGCTAAGAATTTCTGGATCCGGACAGGCCACCATTGGAACCTGAACTTGGTAACGTTTAACGCTAGAACCTTATCTCGTGAGAAAACTTTAGCAGTTCTATTCGAGGAGCTAGAGGGTGGTAAATGGGATGTAATAGGGCTCAGTGAGGTTTTAGAAAACAGATGAGGCCTACACAGTGCTACAAAATGGGCACGTCCTGTGCTATTATGATTTGGCTGACAGAAGAGAACTGGGAATAGCATTTCTTATCCACAGAAACATGGCTGGCAATATAGAGCAATACTATAGCATTACTAAAAAGGTGGTCGGCATCGTAAATAAACTCAATAGGAGATACAAGATGAAGGTGGTACAGGCGTACGCGCCTACATCCAGCCATTATGACGCGTTTGAAAGCTTCTACAAAGAATCGGTAATGAGTAAGGGGTAATCACAGTGTAATATACTGATTGGAGACTTCAATTCCAAGGTTGAGAAGAAGCAGGCTGGAGATCAGGCAGTAGGAGATTACGGCATCGGAACTGAAAATTCCAGAGCTGAGCTATTAGTAGAATTCGCTGAACCCAATAATTTACGGATCTTGAATATATTACCGAAATCTAGTGAACCATTATTGGACATGGAGGAGCCTTACGGCAAAAATAAGAACGAAATAGACTTTATACTGAGTACACACCGAGGCATAGTGCAAGATGTGCTTCGCAAGGTATGATGCAGTGGCTATAGATTGATACGGTCTCGAAATCGTATAGACTTCTAGAAGGAACGAGAGAAACTGATACGTAAGAAGACAATCGAAGAGCTAGCACTAAGAGGGAAAGCAGAGGAATTCAGAGTCTTGCTTCATAACAGGTACTCGGCTATTATTTGGAAAACCAACCTTAGCGTAGATACAATAAATGATAATCTCACGAGTATCATTACGGAGTGTACAACGGAAGTTGGAGACAGGGCGATTAGACAGGACGCTGGCAAGCTGTCGCAGAAATCGAAGGGCCCCAATAGGAAGCGTCAAAGCATGAAAGCCTCAAGTACAACAGACAAAATAGAGTTGGCAGAGCTTTCTAAGTTGAATAATAAGTGTAAGGCATTACATGGAGAAAATTTAACATGCACTGATTAAAGAAGGAAGCGTCAAAGCAGTGTAGAAAAAACTTGGGATGAGCGAAAATCAGATGTATGCACTAAGAAACAAGGAAGGCAAAATAGCTACCAATATAGATAGGATAGTTAAAATGGCGGGGGAGTTTTACAGATATCTGTACAGTAGCCGAGACAACCACGACCTCCTATAAGAACTAGCAGTAACCCAGATTTCACCTCACCAGTAATGATAGAAGAAGTCAGAAAAGCCTTAGAGGGCATGCCAAAAGGCGAAGCTGCTGGTGAATATCAAGTAACATCTACTCTGATGAAAGATAGAGGACAGATTGCATTAGAAAAACTAGCCACCCTGTTTACGTGGTGTATACTGACAGGAAGAGTACTAAAATCTTGAAAGAATGCTAACATAATCTTAATACGTCTTAAGGACTTGAAGATCAACATAACCAAGTCTTGAAAACTTGAAGAATTACAGACCTATCAACTTGCTCTCCCTCGTATACAAGCTGTTCCCAAAGGTACTTGCTAACAGAATTAAGGCAACGTTAGAATTCAATCACCTGAAGGCCAAGCAGGATTTCGAACAGGCTACTAAACAATCGAGCACATTCATACTATCAATCAGGGTACACAGAAATGCTCGGAATACAGCCAGCCACCTTGTATAGCCTTCATAGATTACGAAAAGGCGTTTGATGCAATAGAAATGTCAACAGTCATGCAGACACTGCGGAATCGGGACGTAGACGAAGCATCCAAAAACATCCTTGAAGAAATCTACAGGATTAAACTGCTACTATTGTGCTTCATAAAAAAAGAAACAAAATACCAATCAAGAATGGTGTAATGTAGGGGATTACAGTTTTCCCTATGCTCTTTACCGCGTGCTTACAGGAAGTTTTTCAGAGGCGTAAAATGGGAAGACTTTGGAATGAGAGCTAATCGAGAGTACCTTAGTAAGCTGCGTTTCGCCAGTGACACTGCATTGCTGAGTAACTCAAGGGACAAATTGCAACACATGATTACGAAGTTAGACAAGGAGATCAGAAAGGTAGGTCTTAAAATTCATCTGCAAAAAATGAAAGTAACGTACAATCTCGGAAGAGACCAGCGCTTTGAGATAGGTGGTAGTGCACTTGAAGTAGTAAAAGACTATGCCTACTTAGGGCTGGTAATAACCGTAGAGCCGAACCACGATATTGAAGTAACTAGGATAAGAATGGAGTGGAGCACATTTGGCAAGCACACTGGGAATATCATGACAGGTATATTGCCACTATCCCTCAAGAGGGAGGTATATAACAGCTGCATCGTGCCGTTACTTAGCTATTGAGCAGAGACCTGGAGACTTACATAGAGAGTTCAGCTTTAACTGAAGATGACGCAGCGAGCAATTGAAAGCGAAATGGTAGCTGTAACGTTAAGAGACCAGATGGGAGCAGAGTGGATCAGAGGACAAACCGGGGATAACGATATCATAGTTGAAATCAAGAAGAAAAGGACACGAGCTCTGCATTTAGCGCGTAGACAGGATGACCGCTGGCCACTAAGGGTAAGTAACTAAGTAGTGACCGCTTACCACTAATCGCGCAGGCCAATCCCGCTGGCCCATCCCGCTGGCCACTAATCCAACTGACCGCTGGCCAGCGGTCACTAATCCAGTTAGGGACCGCTGGCCACTAACTGGATTCCCTGAGAAGGCAACAGGGATAGGGGTAGACAGAAAGTTAGGTGGGCAGATCAGATTAAAAAGTTTGCGGGTATAAAATCGCACCAACAAGCACAGGACCGAGTTGACTGGCGGAACATGGGAGAAGCCTTTATTCTGCAGTGGACGTAGACAGGCTGATGATGACGATGATCATAACCGTAGTAGCTTCTGTTTCGCTGACGACATTGCATTGCTCAGTAACTGGGATGAATTGCAACTCATGATTAAGGAGTTAGACAAGGAGAGCAGAACGATAAACCTTAAAATTATTCCAAAAACACGAAAGTAGTGTACAACAAACTCGGAAGAAAACAGCGCTTCCAGATAGGTAGTAGTGCACTTGAAGTTGTAAAAGAGAATGTCTGCTTAGGACAGGTAATAGCCGCAGAGCCAAACCACGAGATTGAAGTAACTGGAAAAATAAGAATGGAGTAGAGTACATTTGGCAAGCACTCTCAAATCATGACAGGTAGATTGCCACTATCCCTTAAGAGGAAGGTATATAACAGCTTCATCGTGCCGGTACTTGGCTATAGAGCAGAGACCTGGAGACTTACATAGAGAGTTCAGCTTTAACTGAGGACGACACACTATTTGCCCCGCCGCGGTGGTCTAGTGGCTAAGGTAATCGGCGGTTGACCCACAGGTGGCGGGTTCGAATCCCTGCTGTGGCGGCTGCATTTCCGATGGAGGCGGAAATGTTGTAGGCCCGTGTGCCCAGATTTCGGTGCACGTTAAAAAACACCAGGTGGTCGATATTTGCGGAGCCCTCCACTACGACGTTTCTTATACCCATATGGTGGTTTTGGGACGTTAAACCCCACATATCATCAGGACGACACAGCGAGCAATGTAAAGGGAAATGGTAGGTGGAACCTTAAGAGACATGAAGAGAGCAGAGTGGATTAGGGAACAAACTGGGGTTAGAGATGTCATAGGTAAAATCAAGAAGAAGAAATGGACATGCGCCGGGCATGTAGTGCGTAAACAGGGTAACCGGTGGTCATTAAGGGTAACTAACTGGATTCCCAGAGCAGGCAAGCTAGTTATTGGGCGACTGAAAATTTGGTGGGCAGATTAGATTAAGAAGTTTGCGGGTATAAACTGGCAGCAGCTAGCATAGGACCGAGTTGACTGGCGGAACATTGGAGAGGCCTTAGTTCTGCAGTGTACGTAGACAGGCTGATAATGATGATGATGATTGTTGTCTCATATATCCCTCATATATTCAATCTCGGTTGGTCAACTGCAATGTTTCCCGAAAGAATGCAGATAGCAAAAGTTAAATTTTTGTTTAAAAAGGTGATAAAATGATATTGAAATCTACAGAACCATATCTATTCTGCAGGTGTTTTCGAAAGGGTGAGATGAACTGATTCATCGCCAACTGTACGAACTTTATAAAAAACACAACATGATTTGCGCACCTCGATTTTATATCAGCAAACATTGATCTACGAAAATGACATTAATACAATAAAGGAGTTCATGGTATCTGAATTTGAAAAGAAACACGCCGTTCTCGGTATGTTTGCTTATTTTAGTAAGGCCTTTGACAACACTCAGCATTCCACGTTGTTTGAAAAGTTACAATTCCACAGAATTCGTGCTCATGCACTAGCACAATAAAAAGTTACCCTAAATATCGCAAACAGGAGGTTCAAATAGATAGAAAGTTCTCAGAGCTGACAACAATTACTAAGGATGTACCTCAAGGAAGCATCCTTGGACCCCTTATTTTTAGAGCTTACATAAAATATTTGTTTCGTATTCGTCCAGATGCTAAATACGTCCTATATGCCGATGATGTCAGCCAGTTTGTTTGAGCCTAGTATAGTATCACGCTTGAGGAAGAAAGTAACCAGTTTCTTGTGAACTTCAACCTCTGGTCATGCTATAATATTTTAAACATAAACAGTAGTAAACGAAACGCGGTACTAATCCGACCTAAAAATAAATCTGATAATAGAAACCTGCATCTTAGGTATGGCGATACTCATACTCAGCTAGTAAACCATAAAACAATTATTGGTATTACATTTTCTAGCACTATACTTTAGTACAAACACCTTGACTTTATGTTGCGTCAGGTATGCCGCGCAGTGGGTATGGTGTACAGTGGCAAAATAGTTCTAACATAAAAGCTAAAACTCTTACTTTTTAAACCACTTTTCTATTCGCATCTTACCAATTGTTTCTTGGTATGGGGAAGTACAACTACTACGGACTTGCAAAAAATATACTTGATGCAAAAACAGTATAATAAAATAAATTTCACATTCACTGCTCACACAAGCGAATTGTTTCAACACGCTGGAATACTAGGCGTCCATGCCCTCTACAAATCTCAAATCAGGTAACAAAGACAGCCCCGTAAAATATCGCCCCATTTCTTTAACAAGCGTACCCTGTAAATTCATGGAACACGACATCTTTTCCCAAATCATTCATTTTCTTCACGGCATTAACTTCTTCCACACCGCACAGCATGGTTTTCGCAAAGGTTACTCTTGCGAAACACAATTAGCACTCTTTGTTTATGACTTGCATGTCCATCTTGAGATTAATCTGCAGACAGACGCAATAATTTTAGATTTCTCGAAAGCGTTCGACACGGTGCCCATAAGCGGCTCTTAATGAAACTTCGATCTTTAAATATACATAATGACATAGTAAATTGGAATGAGGAATTTCTAACAAACCGCTCGCACTTTGTCTCCATCAATGAAGTACACTCTAGTCCCGTTCTAGTAGCGTCAGGTGTCCCCAAAGGCTCCGTTTTCGGGCCCCTTCTGTTCCTGATTTACATAAACGACCTATAGCTTCATGTGTCTCCTCTTGTATCGGTTTGTTCGCCGACGACTGCGTAATATATCACCCAATTACCAACCCCACCGATCAAGCCACTGTCAAAGATGACCTAAACCCCGTGCAAGAATGGTGTGACCTGTGGCACATGAAATTTAACCCCAACAAATGCAAGACCGTTTCGTTTCACCACCGCCATCATCCCTTTTTTTTCTTTATGTAATAGCTAGCGTTACCATCGAACACGTGCAGTCATACAAGTATCTCGGTGTCACCATATGTAATGATCTAAACTGGTGTGCGCGTAATACTAACATTATATCATCAGTGAACAAATCTCTGGGTTTCCTGAAACGTCACCTCCGGCACGCACCTAAAAATGTCAACCTACAGGCCTACAAGTCCCTTATCCGATCCAAATTGGAATACGCACCCGCAGTCTGGAGCCCACACCAAGCTTATCTGATCGACTCACTCGAGGCAGTTCAAAACCGTGCCGTCAGGTTCATTCATTCTTCGTACTCTTACAATACAAGTGTAACAACGATTAAAAAAGAATCAGCTATTTTAAGCCTTGACATTCGCCGCCGCATCTCTAGTCTCAGCCTTTTTCATAAGTTTTTTCACAGCACCCTTCGTCATCCCTACATCGCTCCACCGGCCCGCATATCTCACCACACGTGTCATTCCCTTCAAGTTGCCTGGCCGCGGATTAAGACGACCACCTTTCCTATGTCCTTCTTTGTTCGGACAGCGAAAGACTGGAATGACCTTCCCCTTGATGTCGTCACCACTGAAAGCTCATTATCATTTTTTGATCGACTATGTGCGCACTTTTCGTAATAAAAACTTGTGGAAATGAAAAAAAAGATTATATGTTAACCCACCCCTTATGTAATACCCCCTCTAGAGGTCTTTGGGGACAATAAATTTGTTATGTTACGATTTTAAGTGAACGTTGGTGATCAGGCGTGAATTGAAAGAGAGTCGATATTTTTTATACCTCTCAAAACTGCAGCCAAACACTACATTGTTTTAAACACGAAATAAAGAAACAAGCAAAATAAAAACTACGAAAACAAACTACTCTACAGATAAGCTATCTGACATAGTTTCTACGGTACTTAATGAGTATGTGAAAGATAGCATAGATTTCTTACACTGTGTACTGACTTAATTGCACGATATGCACATGTTCAGTTTTTAATATTTCTCTGCATTTGCTATATTGTTATTAGTGATGCTGTTTTTCTTTTTCGAATTTGGGCTTTGTTTGTTTTGTTATTGTATTTGAGCTTGTATGCTGACTGTTTGCCACTGCTGTCGTGTAAAAGGTGACTGTGAGCTTTTGTTAAGATGCCTCTTTTGAAGAGCAGCTTTTACCTTCAGCCGTCCTTCATCGAACTACTGCTGAAAAATAAAGATTATTATTATTATTATTATTATTATTATTATTATTATTATTATTATTATTATTATTATTATTATTATTATTATTATCATTATTATTATTATTACTATTAATATTATTATTATTATTATTATTATTATTATTATTATTATTATTATTATTATTATTATTATTATTATTATTATTATTATTATTATTATTATTATTATTATTATTATTATTATTATTATTATTACAAGGGAGTTTAATAGCCTCGCCAGGTAGTAGGCAGACAGCCGGTACGGACACAAATACTCAAGCAGTCTAGCGTCTACAGCTCGTGCACACGCTCGCACTTCGCACTCAGAGATGGTCCCACTGGTCATTGCCTTGCGAATTCCCTACTACAATACCCCGGCGATGAAGATGAGCCAGCCTGGCGACTCAATGTGACGAGAGAACAGAAGGGTCGTAGCAGAGCTTGAGGCGACTGGCGTGGACCATTTATCGACCAAGGCAGCGCTTGTCCAAGGACGGCTTGAGTGGCTCAATCACATACGTGACAGAAGAGGGGTGCTGTGTGGCGCTGTAAGGGCCAGCATACTTCGGTGCAAACTTGGAAGTCAGTCCAGGAGAGTGGAAATGCATTCGGAGGCACACAAAGGAGCCGACGGGGAAAGTGTCCTGAACAAGATCACGGTCATGGTGATCTGTTTGGAGAGCTTGATTGTCGGCTGTGAAGGACCGTGAAAGCTGACGACACTCTTCGACTTGTTCGGTCATTTCAGCAACTGCAGGGCTGAACTCCGAGGCATCAGGATTGTATGACGGAATTGTGTCGAGTGTGCTGCATGGGTCAAGACCTTATAAAAGAAAAAAAATGAAGAAAAGCTTGTTGTAGATAGAATCGCCTTTTTGTAAGCGTACGTCGCGAAAGGAAAAATGACGTCCCAATCGAAACGGTCGGAATCAGTATACATAGCGAGCATGTCTCCCAAGGTTCTATTGAAACGTTTAAAAGTTTCGTTAGGCCATTCGGCTGAGGGTGGTAGGATGTTGATGTGTGGTGTACCGTACGGCATTAATGTAGGAGCTGCTCCAGAACTTCGGAGAAAAATACGCGACCTCTGTCACTCAGGAGCTCCGGTGGTGCACCATAAGGAAGAACAAACCGATGCAAGATGAAGGTTGCAACGTCACGAGAACCAGCCGAAGGTGCGCTGCCATTTCGGCGTACCTTGTCAGATGGTCGGCAGCCGTAATCACCCATCAGTTACCACCAACAGAGCATGGTAGCGGGCCAATGCAACACGGTCAATCCCAACACGGTCAAATGGACGTGCAGGACATAGTAAAGGCTGCAGTTGACCGGGTGAATGAGAAAATGTCTTGCGCTGCTGACACCAGGAACATGAGTGAATGTGGTTTTGTAAAAACGTGTTCATACCCCGCCAGCAGTAACGTTGGCGGATCAGCCCATACGTCTTTAGCGCACCGACGTGTGCGTGTTGCTGTTCAGCGTGTAAATATTCGCAGATATCAGACCGCATACGGCTGGGTATGACTAGCAGCCATTTACGACCCACCACTTGATAGTTGCGACGGTACAGCAGACCATCCCGTATGACGAAATGTGTTCCTTGGCAGCGACGAGCACGCGGGTGACCTGAAGTTGATGTGTCAGAAAGCATATTCAAGAGCGAACAATCAAAGGGTCGCTCCGCCGTTCAGATGGCATGTCTGTGACGCTGACGGCAGAGAGGGGAAGGTCAAGGGCTGATATTTTGGTACAATCAGATTTATTGGGTAATTGTAAAAGCGCATTTGCGTCAGAGTGCTTTCGCCCCGATCGGTAGACGACGTGTAGTTCGAATTCCTGGAGGCGTAGTGCACAACGTTCGAGGCGAACAGAAGGATCTTTTAGTGAGGCCAACCAGCAGAGTGCGTGGTGGTCCGTTACCACATCAAAACGTTGGCTGTACAAATAGGGGCAACACTTGTTTAAAGCCCACACATTAGCGAAACGCTCTTTTTTCGTAAAAGAATAGTTCGCTTCTGTCTTAGTGGGGACGCGGCTGACACAGGCGACCACATGCTCCGAAAAACCTGGTTTGCGTTGCGTGAGTACTACACCAAGGCCGATGCCACTTGCATCCGTGTGTACTTAACTCGGCGCAGTAGCGTCGTAATGCCGCAGTACGGGTGGTGATGTAAGGAGTCGGCGCAGTGTTGCGAAGTATTCGTCACAGGCTGCGGTCCGATTCAAAAGATCTGCAGGGCCAGCAAGGAGCTTAGTGAGCGGAGCGATGATGGAAGCAATGTTCCGGACAAACTAACGAAAATAAGAGCACAGGCCCACAAAGCTCCGTAGTTCCTTAACTGTAGTCGGCTTATGAAACCCGGCAACATCACGAAGCTTGTCAGGGTCGCGAAGAATGCCGGCTTTCGAGACAATATGAACAAGTATGGTGAGTTGTTCAGCCCCGAAGTGACATTTTATGAGGTTAAGCTGAAGACTGGCGTTTGTAAGGCACTGTAGAATCTTACGCAGACTAAGGAGATGCGAAGTGGAATCGGGTGAAAAGACCACCACGTCGTCAAGATATCACAAGTTGTTTTGTTATTGTATTTGAGCTTGTATGGTGACTGTTTGCCACTGCTGTCGTGTAAAAGGTGACTGTGAGCTTTTGTTAAGATGCCTCTTTTGGAGAGCAGCTTTTACCTTCAGCCGTCCTTCATCGAACTACTGCTGAAAAATAAAGATTATTATTATTATTTATATTATTATTATTATTATTATTATTGTTATATTATTATTATTATTATTATTATTATTATTATTATTATTATTATTATTATTATTATTATTATTATTATTATTATTATTATTATTATTATTATTATTATTATTATTATTATTATTATTATTATTATTATTATTATTATTATTATTATTATTATTATTACAAGGGAGTTTAATAGCCTCGCCAGGTAGTAGGCAGACAGCCGGTACGGACACAAATACTCAAGCAGTCTAGCGTCTACAGCTCGTGCACACGCTCGCGCTTCGCACTCAGAGATGGTCCCACTGGTCATTGCCTTGCGAATTCCCTACTACAATACCCCGGCGATGAAGATGAGCCAGCCTGGCGACTCAATGTGACGAGAGAACAGAAGGGTCGTAGCAGAGCTTGAGGCGACTGGCGTGGACCATTTATCGACCAAGGCAGCGCTTGTCCAAGGACGGCTTGAGTGGCTCAATCACATACGTGACAGAAGAGGGGTGCTGTGTGGCGCTGTAAGGGCCAGCATACTTCGGTGCAAACTTGGAAGTCAGTCCAGGAGAGTGGAAATGCATTCGGAGGCACACAAAGGAGCCGACGGGGAAAGTGTCCTGAACAAGATCACGGTCATGGTGATCTGTTTGGAGAGCTTGATTGTCGGCTGTGAAGGACCGTGAAAGCTGACGACACTCTTCGACTTGTTCGGTCATTTCAGCAACTGCAGGGCTGAACTCCGAGGCATCAGGATTGTATGACGGAATTGTGTCGAGTGTGCTGCATGGGTCAAGACCTTATAAAAGAAAAAAAATGAAGAAAAGCTTGTTGTAGATAGAATCGCCTTTTTGTAAGCGTACGTCGCGAAAGGAAAAATGACGTCCCAATCGAAACGGTCGGAATCAGTATACATAGCGAGCATGTCTCCCAAGGTTCTATTGAAACGTTTAAAAGTTTCGTTAGGCCATTCGGCTGAGGGTGGTAGGATGTTGATGTGTGGTGTACCGTACGGCATTAATGTAGGAGCTGCTCCAGAACTTCGGAGAAAAATACGCGACCTCTGTCACTCAGGAGCTCCGGTGGTGCACCATAAGGAAGAACGAACCGATGCAAGATGAAGGTTGCAACGTCACGAGAACCAGCCGAAGGTGCGCTGCCATTTCGGCGTACCTTGTCAGATGGTCGGCAGCCGCAATCACCCATCAATTACCACCAACAGAGCATGGTAGCGGGCCAATGCAACACGGTCAATCCCAACACGGTCAAATGGACGTGCAGGACATAGTAAAGGCTGCAGTTGACCGGGTGAATGAGAAAATGTCTTGCGCTGCTGACACCAGGAACATGAGTGAATGTGGTTTTGTAAAAACGTGTTCATACCCCGCCAGCAGTAACGTTGGCGGATCAGCCCATACGTCTTTAGCGCACCGACGTGTGCGTGTTGCTGTTCAGCGTGTAAATATTCGCAGATATCAGACCGCATACGGCTGGGTATGACTAGCAGCCATTTACGACCCACCACTTGATAGTTGCGACGGTACAGCAGACCATCCCGTATGACGAAATGTGTTCCTTGGCAGCGACGAGCACGCGGGTGACCTGAAGTTGATGTGTCAGAAAGCATATTCAAGGGCGAACAATCGAAGGGTCGCTCCGCCGTTCAGATGGCTTGTCTGTGACGCTGACGACAGAGAGGGGAAGGTCAAGGGCTGATATTTTGGTACAATCAGATTTATTGGGTAATTGTAAAAGCGCATTTGTGTCAGAGTGCTTTCGCCCCGATCGGTAGACGACGCGTAGGTCGAATTCCTGGAGGCGTAGTGCACAACGTTCGAGGCGAACAGAAGGATCTTTTAGTGAGGCCAACCAGCAGAGTGCGTGGTGGTCCGTTACCACATCAAAACGTTGGCTGTACAAACAGGGGCAACACTTGTTTAAAGCCCACACATTCGCGAAACACTCTGTTTTCGTAAAAGAATAGTTCGCTTCTGCCTTAGTGGGGACGCGGCTGACACAGGCGACCACATGCTCCGAAAAACCTGGTTTGCGTTGCGTGAGTACTACACCAAGGCCGATGCCACTTGCATCCGTGTGTACTTAACTCGGCGCAGTAGCGTCGTAATGCCGCAGTACGGGTGGTGATGTAAGGAGTCGGCGCAGTGTTGCGAAGTATTCGTCACAGGCTGCGGTCCGATTCAAAAGATCTGCAGGGCCAGCAAGGAGCTTAGTGAGCGGAGCGATGATGGAAGCAATGTTCCGGACAAACTAACGAAAATAAGAGCACAGGCCCACAAAGCTCCGTAGTTCCTTAACTGTAGTCGGCTTATGAAACCCGGCAACATCACGAAGCTTGTCAGGGTCGCGAAGAATGCCGGCTTTCGAGACAATATGAACAAGTATGGTGAGTTGTTCAGCCCCGAAGTGACATTTTATGAGGTTAAGCTGAAGACTGGCGTTTGTAAGGCACTGTAGAATCTTACGCAGACGAAAGAGATGCGAAGTGGAATCGGGTGAAAAGACCACCACGTCGTCAATATATCACAAGTAATTATTTCATTTGAGACCACGTAAAATGCTGTCCATCATGCGCTTGAATGTGGCGGGCGAATTGCAGAGTCCGAATGGCATTACGGTAAATTCATAGAGGCCATCCGGTGTGATGAACGCCGTTTTCGAATAATCAGGCTCAGCCACTGGAACCTGCTAATAACCTGAGCGAAGGTTAAGCGAGGAAAAAAATTCTGCATCTTGAAGACAATCGAGAGCGTGGTCTATGTGGGGAAGGGGGTAAAGATCTTTCCTCGTAATGTTGTTCAGGTACTCTACGCAAAACCGGATCGAACCATCTTTTTTTTTGACAAGTACAACTGGGGAAGACCAAGGACTAGAAGAAGGCTTGATGACTCCACGCTGTAGCATGTCGTTTACTTGTTCTGCAAGCACGCGACGCTCCGCCGGCGATACACGATGAGGCGCTTGCGCAAAGGAGTACTCAAACCTGTGTCAATTGTGTGAACAACGGTGATTGCTCTTCCTAGCACCACTTGGGGAAAGTCAAACCAACGCCTAAATTCGTGAAACAGGGTAAAGAGCCGCTCTCGTTGAGCCAGGGTCAGATGGCTGTCAATAGGATGGGAAATGCGTAGGAAGACAGGCTGTCCGAAGCAAGGTGAGGAACCAAAGCGTTCAGCTCTATATTCTGCTTGGGGACGAAGAAATCGGCCGGCACGATAGTACCTCCATCGATAGGCTGAATGTGGCCGAGTGTCTCGTCGCGGCGCAAACTGAGGGGGCACGAGCTGGCATTGGAAATAAATATTCCGGTAGTGTCTTGAGAGAGCGCAAGGACGGCGAATGGCAGCGATGTGTGGTGACGGCTATCGAAGATGACACATGGCCTGAATAGGACGGTAGCATCAGAAAGTTAAGCACAATAGGCAGGGACAAACTGGGCGCTGAAAGGAGGAAGGTCAATATCCGTCGAGATGACAAGGTTATCCACACTATATACGGCCGCTTCAACAGAAGGCGCATCACGAAACGGTAACAGCTCTACTTCGGCCCGAGTTCAGTCCACGATGGCGTGGCTACGTGATAAAAAATTCCATCCTAGGATGGCATCGTGGGAGCATGAAGCCAACACGTGAATTTCAATGGTGTACAACACGTCTCGAATTACCACTTTTGCTGTACATGCCGAGACGGACTCAATTTGTTGGGCGCTCGCAGTGCTAAGAGAAACCGCGGGAGGAAGCGTCGTCACTTTCCGAAGAGAGCGGCCGAGTCTTCTACTTATCACAGATATCGCGGCACCGGTATCGATGAGTGCAAATGTTCATACACCTTCGACGATTACATCAATAAGACTGGTGATGACAGGCGAAGACTTGAACAATTAGAGGATGACGCCGCTCGTGCCTCCGGAGCGGCGGCAGTTAGTTTTTGTCTCAATGGAGGGGCATCGTCGGCGCATAGGTGATACAGAACGACGACTTGCTGAAGAGAAAAGGCGAGTGGGAAGTAGAACGTCGAGAAGTGGAGGTACGGGTGCCGGAAGCAGCTTGAATGTAAACATTTGACAGAAGTCTCTCTGGTTGGGTATGAAACTGGTGGACGATTTAGACTCCAACCAAAAGTTTGGGAGAAACCCGACGTTTCGAAACCGACTTGGTTCCTTTCTCGGGGGTGAATAATGACCCCCCCCCCCTTTTTTTTCTCTCGTTTGGCCGTGAAGCGCAGCCCGTGTGTATACACTGGAGGAAGGGTTCAAAGAGAGCGGTTGATGTTATGGGCTGTCCTCTGTATGTGCCACGACTCGAGTATCAACCTTCTCCTCCAGTTCGGTTCACTTTCAAGGATGGCCGTCGCTTCGAAATTTATCTGATGATCCAACGTCTCAGCACGTTCGGCGACTGCGCTGCGCTCTTTGTAGAACTTCCACACATCATTGGCGTGTTGCATCAGTCGTTGCGATAGGTTGAAGCAACACGCCAACGATGTGCGGAAGTTCTACAACGAGCGCAGCGCAGTCGCCGAACATCCTGAGACGTTAGATCACCAGATAAATTTCGAAGCGATGGCCATCCTTGAAAGCGAGCCGAACGGAAGAAGAAGGTTGTTACTCGAGTCATGGCACATACAGAGGACAGCCCATACATAAACCACTCTCTCAGACAAATGGCTTTGAAAAGAGGAAAAAGGAAGCAAAAAGCGCAGCCCCGTTACTGCCTCTCTTAATCGAGGGCACCTCCACAGTTATGCGCAGAGAAGGGGGAATGGGAATTAAAGAGATAAAAGAGAAGAGGTAAGAGAAGGGTAGTGAAAAGTATTCGCACCGCATCACGTAGCGTGCGTCCGAAACCGCTGCGATGATTCGCAACCATCAGGAAAAGCCACCGGGAAGGCCGGAAAAATAAATCACCGAAAAAGAAGGTAATGAGCCGAAGAGGCGCATGAAACTACGGGGAGAAAAATAAACTCGCGTGAGCACAGAGCGCAAGCACGAGAGGGGAAAGAAAAAAAAACAGAATGGTTCCAGTTAAACGAGGAGAGAAAAATTAAAAAGTCAGTTGAACTCATTGATGGCAAACACTCGCATGGGCACGTAGCGCAAGCACGAGAGGGGGAAAACCAAAACAGTTCAGTTCAACGAGAAGAAAAAATAAATAATCCAGTTGAACTCACAGATTAGTGTCCTGTTGACCTCGGTGAATTAATCCAGCGGGTGCACGCAACACTGGCAAGGGCACATAGCCTAAACACGAGAAAGAAGGAGAAAGAAAATAGAAAAAAAGTTCAGTTCAGCCAAAAATAAGAGAGAGAAAAAAAGAAAGACGAAAAAAAGAAAATAAGGGGAAATTAGAAAGAATGTTTAGCTGAACACACAGACGAGAGTCCCGAAGAACACGATGCGGTAATTTAGTCGTCTGATTTCACCGGAGCGATCGCTTCATGCGCAGCGAGAGCCGCAACACACAGACCACGAAATGGTGAACCAGGCGGCAGGAAAACCATCACAGCGCGGAGAGCAGCAACAAGTGCATTGATGAACGCGTCCTTCGGGTCTGCCTCGGTGGTGGGGCTATCCAGAGGAGGGGGTGACTGGGCACTCGCGCTTGCTCTAGGCGCGCTGGTAGGGGGGCGAGTAGGGGATGCCAACGCCGATCGACGACCGGAGGCGACAGCGTCCCGAAAGGAGTGACCCTGGACGAGTACCGCGCTATCTCGCTTGTCGATGGTATTGACAGCGGTCCTGGCCTTTTCAGCGCTTGGCGGCGCGTCACGGGGACATACGAAGAGACGATGATGACAGTGGCCTTGCGCTGAATTTACCAGAAAGGACAGCGTGGCTCGTTAGCCGGATGTGTGCCACTACACTTAATGCAGCGAAGGCGCTCCGCAGGACACGGTGCTTTCGCGTGGCTGCCGCCGCAGCCGAGGTAGCGTTGGTCCCACGAACAGGTCGCGGTGGCGTGGCCGAAACGGCCTCAGCGGGTGCACTGAAAGGGCCGCGGCAGTCGCGGGCGGACCGGCTTCTGAAGCTTGAAGAGGACGACAACCGTCGGGACCGTGGTGCCCTGAAATGTGAGCGTGAGACACCTGCCTCTCCGGGCGCAAGAGATGACCGGGACGGCTGCTTCGAGGTTTGCCACGATGTCGTCCAAGTCAAGGGTTGCGTCGACGCCATAGATGGTGCCCACGCAGCTGTTTTCAACGAGGAGCTTCCCCCTGACGTGCGTGTCGCAAATCCGGGTGACCTGGAGCAGGGGTGTGGGATCCGCGAGGGGATGGATATCCACAGCGACGACGTTGCGCCGAAAATTGACGCGGACGCATCGAGTGGCCGAGAAGCCGGAGAGGAAATCCTCGATGGCTTCGCGAGTCGTGGCGAGGAAGTTGGACTTATTGCCAACTGGTCGGTAGAGGACGGTGCCGCCGTGCTCTCCCACTGCTGCAGGAGGGGCCGGGGGCTGCGTTACGGGCTCAGATTCTGGGTCGGCGTCCAGTTGAGTTGAGGGGCGAGACGGAGTGTTGAAGCGGAAGCTGGGGGCGCCAGTTTCCTCCCATGTCGTGTCCTGGCTATACGATGACGACGACGGTGGTGTATGATGTTCCCATGAGGAACTAGAGACGGACGTTATATCTCTCACCGAGAGTTCCGCCCGAGTTTGAGCTTCCTTGATGGAGCGCTGTTCCTCTCGCGCGCCCGA
The DNA here is from genome assembly GCF_043290135.1 of Rhipicephalus microplus. Taxonomy (NCBI): domain Eukaryota; kingdom Metazoa; phylum Arthropoda; class Arachnida; order Ixodida; family Ixodidae; genus Rhipicephalus; species Rhipicephalus microplus. The sequence goes on from NW_027464586.1 coordinate 23,293,476, forward strand.
AGGCAAGCTTTGTGCAGTTGAGGCTGAGGTCCATGGCCGTCGGTCACGAAGCATCGGTGTTAGAGACGCATCCTGAAGCTTCTGCTGCTTCGGGTGGAAGTCTGCCTTCCGGTTTTGGTTGGTCCGAGCCCGGTACCGAAGTACAGGTGGGCTCATGACTGGGGATAACCCTCAGAAGGGCTGTGCGCCCGAAGGCGTGAAGCGGCGTCGAAAACTAACGCACGGGAGGAGCGAAAAAAATGCAACAGTCCCGGAGAAAAACTTGCACGAAAAACCGCCCTCTCGGAACCTTTCCCCCAGTGTATACACACGTGCTGCGCTCCACGGCAAAACGAGAGAGAGAGAGAGAGAGGGTGGGTCATTATTCACCCCGCGAGTGCTTTGAAGACGCCGCTGCTACGTAGCCTCCGCAGTCGCCCCTGAGGAAGGAACCAAGTCGGTCTCGACACGACGGGTTTCTTCAAAACTTTTGGTTAGAGTATAAATCAACTCCCGGAAGCAGCTTGCGTGTCGCGTTCCTGAGCTTAAGGTGGCACGTGAGGTGCGTGGTATGGAGGCTGAAACGAGTAGTCAGGTTATCTTGGTGCATTAACTGCGAAGCTCCGACGACATAGACGTGCAATGTGCCCTGGAATTACGCAAAAGTAACGTATGGGCCGGTTGTCAGCAGTGCGCCAATATTTCCGGCGTGCTGCTGTGTAGCTGGAAACGGCGCGGTGGATGGTCACACAGTTTGCGGCGGCAGTTGAGGCGGAGGCAATGGCAGTTGAGGCGGAGGCATTGCCGCTACGGCCGCATCAGTCAGTGGCGCGGCAACAGGTGTTGGCGGAGAGGCAGACGTACGTAATGGCAAAGCCTTGGGGACCCACTCCTGAATAGCCTGTCTGATGGTCGGCGATAGGCGGTTCGTTGGTGCTTCGGTGGCCGGCAGATACGAGAGACACATAGATGTCGTGTGACCTCTTCGCCACATTTTTTATCTGATCCAGCAGGGCAAAGCCTCGGATACCTGCTTCTGAATAGCCTGTCTGATGGTCGGCGTGCTGTGTTGGGGTTGGCTGGTCCCGACGAAGCAGACGGCCGACGGAGACGAACGCGGCCGGCGGGGACGCTGACCAGCCCGAACACGCGGGTCGGCGCGAAGCACCGAAGAGAAAAACAACAACCGCACTCCACGGTTACCCAACGCACACTCTTTTTATTTTACAGTCGCCTTGAAATCCTAGATGCCAGAGCGGTGCCCCCTGGCATCCTCGCATGTCATTCCGAAACCGAAACCAGAAACGCAGAACACAACAACCATCCCCTCCTCAAAAAAAGTTCACCTGTACACTGTTTATATTTATACATGATCGATACCAACATATTTTACAAGGTATGTACAATAGAGCACATGAAACTTCAGAGCACGGCACACCGAACTCACACACTAAGAGTCCTGAAAATGCACTTTAAAAAGTGTACACAACTCAGTAGAATATTGATTTGGATGCATTGTACCTTTGCACAGAACAATATTGTTCACGAACAGTAATGAACAAGAGTTCTACATCACGTAGCCTTCGAACCAACGTGGCTTCGGCCGCTTCCGCTTAGTGTGGGCCCTTTTGGGTGTAGAATCAGGTGTCTCTGCACCTTGGTCACTTCTGTTCTGATGTGACACATCAAGAGCAGTGGAAGATTGTGAAGGCTCTGAACGAGCGTTAAAATTCGCGGTCTCATCAGAGCTCGCAGCATAAGCTTCGAAAGAATTTTGTGGATAGGAGTCCGGTTGAATGGTCTCAGCCGTATTTGAAGGTTCGAAGTGAACCGTATGACTTGGTGTACTTGAACCAGCGACTGGTAACTCCTCCCCCCTTGAAGAAGAAATGCCTGTACATGGAGGCCACATGTAATAGTCTGATGCATAGTTGAAAGGCGTGGACGGAACGTGATGGGGAAGACTTTTAGGTGTTGAAGGCGAATCCGTATGAAAAACAAGGCGCGAAGCATTCCAGATGTTACCATCCCATAAGCGAAAAGAAGTGGGGCTAACCTGGCCCAAGACTTTGTAAGGACCCCGATACTTGGGGCGCTTGCCTGGCACACGGACCTTGACTAGATCGCCAGTGCGAACTTTGGACTGCTTTGCACCTCGATGGGTGTCGACATACTTTTTCATTGCTTGTTGATGAGAAAAAACCCTGGTGCGGATTTGATCAGGAGAAGACACTGCTATGTTACGAGGCAAAGAGACTATGTCGAGAGCAACTCGCATTGCCTACCGTGGAGAAGTTGAGCAGGAGACACTTCAGTGGTGCCTTGTGGTGTGAACCTGTACGAAGCTAAACATTCCGTGAAGACTTGCTTGAGGGGACGGTGCTCTAATTGGGAGATCTAGATGTGTTCCTTCAGAACGCGATTAAAGCGCTCGAATTGCCCATTTATTGGGGATAGAAAACTGGTGACCTCCGGTGCTAAATTTCTCGTTGTGAAAGAAAAGCCTCGAAATGTTGGGACTGAAACTCTGGACCATTGTCCGTCTCTATGACATCAGGAAAACCTTCCCGGCTGAATATTGAAGACAGAAACTCAATGATGACCTCAGAAGTAACCGTATGTGTGAAACAAAGCTCTGGCCATTTGGAATGGTAGTCGATGAGAGAAACAATGAACCAGGCATTTTGCGGAACATTATGCAAAGGACCGATGATGTCCATGCCGCGTTTCTGCCAAAGCTGATCAGGCCACTGGACTGGCTGCAACGGAGAAAATGCAGGTTTGGCAGACTTGTCAGCTGCCTGACATATATGGCAGTTGTAAACTGCATGCTCGACGTGCTTGTCTAAGGCTGGCCACCACTACCTGTCTCGGAGGTTCTGTTTGGTGCGGACAATGCCTGGATGGGCCTCATGGGCAAGCTGTATTAGCTTGTTACGGAAAGAAGCAGGGGGAATCATGCGTTCATCGCGGAAAAGCAAGTCTTAGACACAAGACAGTTCCTGTTGGACTGCGAAGTAAGGCAAGAATTCAGAAGCAAGAGCACATTTGGAAGATCATCCTTCACGTAAATATTTGAGAACTTGAGACAAAGTGGAATCTGCAGCTGTAGCTGCCTGAAGCTCAGCTTTAGTAATGCAGGAAGTAACTAATGAAACAACTTCCTCATCCAGCTTTTCAGTAACCGGTATCTAAAGAGGAAGGCGCGACAGTGCATCAGCAACCACGTTATTAGAACCTTTACAAAATTGAACACTGAAATTATAATACATGAGTTTGGCGCACCAACGGGAAAAGCGAATGGGGCAGCGGCCTTCGGATCCTGCAGAAAGAAGAGCAACTAGTGCTTGGTGATCTGTAAGTAATGTGAAGTGCTAGCCCCACAAGTAAACATGCCATTTTTCACAGGCAAAAAGACACGCGATAGCTTCACGCTCTCCTACTGAATATCTGCGTTCAGCTGGGGTCAATGTACGAGATGAAAAAGCGATAGTGATCAGCTGATCACCTCTGTGTTGCTGAAACACTGCTCCCAGTCCAACATAGGACGCATCCGTCACGATGACGATGGGAAGCTTCTCATTAAAAATACTAACAGCTGGCTTTGAGGCCAGTATTGACTTGACTCGAATGAAGCTCTGCTCAGCTTCAGCTGACCAGTTAAAAGGCTGTGCTTGACGAAGTAGAGTACGCAGTAGTTCAACAACATCAGCATAGTGAGGAACAAACTTGGCATAATAATCAACAAGACCTAAAAAAGATTGCAAGGTTTTGGCATCAGTAGGCCGTGGGGCATTGACAATGGCCTGAACTTTAGATTCAACAGGCGTCGAACCGCGGGAACTGACATTATGTCCTAGAAATTGTAACTCATTCACAGAAAAAATGCACTTGTTTTCATACCACATTCACTGATGCGGTTAATAACAGTATGCAAGTTAGCATCCTGCTCTTCGCGAGTACGTCCCCACACCAAAATGTCATCCAAGTAACAAAGAGCGCCATTACAACCCTTAACAATCATTGACATCATTTTCTGAAACACTGCAGGGGCAGATTGTTACATTGCAGGGGGTGTTATAACAACGTGCAGGTTCTTAGTTAATGGGTGTCCGAGCCGTCGCCCCAGACTCCCACGAAAAGACGAGGCCGTTTGTACGCCACACTTTATACACACGAAAAACGAACACACATAACATGGACAGGCTATTTAAAGAATCCTTCACTGTCTCTGTGAACTATCAAAGTCCTAAACTAACCGTCCCTCCTTTTTAGCATGGACGCAAGACATGAGGTCGGTCTCACCGAGGTTCGTTGCTACGTCTTGAGCTGGCTCGCGTTGTCCGCACGGTCAACCAGGCGACTAGTTGATGGGTAGGCCCCGCCCCCGCAGCCACGTCGCGGCTGGACACATCTGCTGGAGCTCGAGCCCGTAGCCCGACAGCTCCGCGTTGCTCGCACGGTAGACCAGGTGGACCCGTTGGCGCGGTAGACCAGGCACTACCACCGGCCGCGTCCCGGCCGGACACCTCTGCTGGAACTCGTGCCCGTAGCCCGACAGCTCCGCGTGTCCTCAAGCACAGGATGCCTTGAAGCCGCCGCACGTCAGCGACGCACGGCCGTGGCAGGTAGAACGTGGCAGGTAGGCCGGGCTCGACTGTTACTAGGCTCGGGTCCGGAACCCAACGGCCGAGTCGAGAGCCCCGTCTTCCTCGTTCCTTCTCGTACCTTCGCCGCCACGCTACTCAGCGCTCGTGCTACCTTCGTCGTTGTCTGCTTCAAGCGCGCACTTTGTATGGCGCGCACTTTGAATGGCGCGCACTTTGAAGCTTCGCGCACGACACATATCACAAAAGCCCCCCCTTAAATGAGTTTTTTTTTTTTTTTTAAAAAAAAACTGCTGACACGTGCGCGGTCTGTAAACCCCTTCACTGTATATGTCCTCTGTATAGTTCACATGTCGAGGTCCAATATTTACTAAACACACAAGAACACCGTTAAATACACTGACATACTTTGAGTGTCCAACACCCAATATCACAGTGCATGAAGTCCGAACTCTTGGCTCACAATCTACTCATGAAGTCCGCACCGGTATTCTCCGACCCTTTTATATGCTGAATGCTAAATGAGTATTCTTGCAATGTCAGGCTCCACCTCAGGACCCTACTGTTCAAGTGTTTGGCTCGGGCTAAGTACTGTAGAGGTTGGTGATCTGTTTGTACAACAAACTGGTTCCCATACAAAAAAATGTGAAACCTTTGTACCGCCCATACCAATGCCAAACACTCCCTCTCTATGGTAGAGTAATTCTTTTCCCGGGGCAGCAACTGGCGGCTTGCATAAGATACAGGGTGTAACAATCCGTCATGTTCCTGCATTAATATCGCTCCGATGCAGGTGTCAGATGCGTCCGACCGAAGTACAAACCTTCGCTCCGGATCAGGAGCCTTTACAATTGGTCCAGAAGCAAGGGCTTGCTTAAGTGTTTCGAATGCCGCCTCTCTTTCAGGATTCCAACAAATCTTATTTCTCTCCTTTTTCCTAGTTAGTTCGGTGAGAGGCTGAGCTTTCTCCGCATAATGGGGAATCATATCGCGGTAATATCCCGCCAATCCAAGAAACGATCGAAGCTGCTTCTTTGTTTGAGGTTTTTGTGCATTGGCAATCTTCTCGACAGTACTATCCACTGCTCGGATGGTCCCTCCTCCTAAACGATGGCCTAAAAATACGACGGAAGTCATAGCGATTTCGCATTTCTGGGGTTTGATAGTCAATCCTGCTTCTCTCACTCTGTGCAGGAATTGCTGCAATGTGTCTAAATGCTCTTTCCATGTCATAGTAGCGATGAGAACATCGTCTATATAATGCGCTACGTTCGGGAGGCCTTGGAGAAGTGTTCTCATCAAACGCGTGAACACTGCAGACGCAGTTTTGATTCCAAATGGCATGTAGATAAAGTGGTAATGTCCGGTCTGAGTTGAAAATGCGGTTACCGATCTCGACTCCAGTTCCAGTGGAACTTGCCAGTATCCTTTGGTAAGATCGAATTTCGAGAAAAACCTCTTGGTCCCAACCTCTGCGAACATCATATCCGTCCGTGGTATGGGTTCCGCATCTGATATCAACACCTCGTTGATGCGACGAAAGTCTATGCATGTCCGATAAGTTTGATCTGGCTTCTTAATTAGCACCAAGGGGGAATTGTATGGCGAATTGGATCGCTCAATCACCCCGAGCTTGAGCATATCTCGAACTTCCTTTTCAACCACTTCTTTCATCGCCAGTGGTAGTGGGTACTGCGGAGTGCAAATCGGATCCGGTGTTGTCAGTCGAAGCGGGCATTCCAGCAAATTGGTCTTTCCTGGCATTTCGGAAAACACATCTTGGTATTTGGTCAGAATCCGCTGGAGCTCAGCAGCTTCCTCTTCAGCCAGCCCTTCACCTATATTAATTGTCTCCACCCCAGTCCCTTGGTCAATAGTGTAAACTGGTATAGGTGAATCTGCCTCCTCTTCTTCCATCACTACGAATGACGCTGTTTGTGTAAACCTCTCCGGTTCGCGATCCTCGTAACGCTTTAACATGTTGATGTGGAACAACTTGGTGTCACGTCCCAAGTCCAACCAGTAGTCATGACTGCCCTTTTTCCCTGTGACCTTAAAAGGTCCTTTCCATTGCATGAGTAATTTATTTTCCGTAGTAGGGAGTAGAATAAGGGCCCGGTCGCCTACTTCAAGCTGACGTCTCGTGCTTCGCTGATCATAGTATTGCTTCTGTGATTTTCTTGCTCGTGTCAAGTTCTCATGAGCCAACTGCAGTGTTTTTTCAAGACGATCTCGCAGATCCAATACATATCCGTAAGTTGTCTTCGCCTCGTCGCCGATGTGTTCTCCAATCCATAATTCTTTTAACAAACTAAGTGGTCCTCTGACGTCACGCCCGTAAATAAGTTCGAAGGGAGAAAATCCCGTGCTGGTCTGAGGCACTTCACGATAGGCAAAAAGGAGTGGGGCAAGCAACCGATCCCAGGATCTTGGTTCCTCCTGGCAGAGCTTCCGCAACATCTGTTTTAACGTACCGTTAAATCGTTCCACCAACCCGTTACACATAGGATGGTAAGGTGTAGAACTGAGGTGCTTAATGGCCAGTAACTCGTTGACTTCTTTCATCAGTTCGGAAGTAAAACAAGATGCTTGATCACATAGAATTTCACGCGGGAATCCTACGCGTGAGAACATCTCCACCAGGCCCTCTGTTACTGTCGCCGAATCGATTGCTGGCAGGGCCACCGCGTCCGGGTAGCGCGTGGCGAAGTCCACCATGGTCAATATGTAGCGGTTTCCGTTTCTCGACACAGGTTTTAAAGGACCGATAATATCGATTGCCACTCGCTCGAAGGGGGTGTCGATCAACGGCATTACGCCCAGAGGCGCCTTGCCCACTTTACCTTTTGGATATGCTCTTTGGCAAATGTCACAGGATCGCACGTATCTCTTTACTTCTTCCTGAACTCCTGGCCAATAGAATGATCCTAGTACTCGGTCAATTGTCCTCTTGATGCCTTGATGGCCCGCCATCAGACTTTCATGAGCTAGCTGCAGTACTTGGCTCCGCAGTTTGCGAGGAACAACTACCTGCTGTACTATCTTGCCGGAGGATAACCGATAATGGCGATATAAAACTCCCTTTTGCATAACAAACGAATATTCTGTCGATCCTCTCCCAAAAAACACCTGCCCAACTTTGTTCCTACAGAGATCTAGGCTCTTGTCCTCCGCCTGCTCAATCTTGAAGATTCGTTGGTTGATATTCAAAGCGGTTGCTTTCACCGAATCCAACGAAGTACTTGAATTCTTGACTACGCTGATCATTGGTCTCTCGTAGCGATCTGCTTTCATCACCCCTAATCTCTCCTTGACGCTTTTAGACTTCGTCTTCCTTTCCGACAGTCCCTCGCTCCACCTGCTATCTGGATCATTGGGATCACGGGATCCTGGCACGTTTCCCACGATGACGTCATACAATGGGGAAGTCATGCATTTAACGATCACCGTGCCAGAAAAATAGGGCGAAAATATCTCCACTTTTGCTTCGGGAACTTTTATTCTGCTCCCATCGGCTAAAAATACTGTCGTCATAGCTCCTGTCAGCACTTCGTCGGGCACGAGGGAACGTCGCACAACCGTCGTGTTACTTCCTGTATCCCGAAGAACAGAGACAGGCTTACCAAATAGGAGACCCTGGAGAACTGGCATCTGATATTTCGTTGCCATTTGTTGCGTGTTTACTGCCCCCGACACATTATTCTCGGGCCCGCCGCCGGATGCGTTATCATTGTCTTTAGAGTTCTCTTCGGACAATATACATGAAGCCTTTTTATACGTGGCGGGTTTCTTGGTGCAAACTTGGGTATCGTGTCCTGCCCTACGACAATGCCCACAGTAAGGTTGCTTCGTCCGAGCGCGACAATCTGAGGCTTTATGGCCGATTTTGTTGCAAACAAAACATTGCACTGAAGTTTTTGAGGTCGTGCTCCCACTTTTCACAGCCATGCCGTTTTCAGCCTTTTCTCGGAAAACAAGCAGGTTAGACTGTCGCTGTGCCTCTAAAAACTGATCTGCCGCTTCAGCCATTTCTTCAAGTTTACGGCAATTCTTTTCACGCAAAAAGAGCGCCACTCGATCATGACACTTACTGATGAACTGTTCAGCTACAATCAGGTCACGAACTGACGCGTATTCTTTGTCTACTTTCGACATTTCCACCCATCGGTCGAAAAAACTCATTAATCGTGCAGCGTACTGCCGGCCGGTTTCTCCCTCTTGAGGCTTACTGTGCCGGAACTTCTCACGGTACCCTTCCGCTGTGAGGCGAAATCGCTGAAATAGAGCCAGTTTCACTTTCTCGTAATCAAGTGCATCTTCAGGGGATAGGCGACCAAACACTTTTAGCGCTTCTCCGCTTAGGCACAAACTCAGAGCCGTGGCCCACTTGTCTCTAGGCCACTCTTGCCCTGTCGCCACATTCTCGAACCTTTTTAAGTACGCATCTAGGTCATCCCGGTTTTCATCAAATCCTGGTATAAAATTATGAGGATTGACGTTGGAAGACACCCTTGATGATCGACCTATGTCTGCCCCGACAGGCTCTCTGGCGGTTTCAGTCTGAGTCAGTTGAAGGCGCAATTGGATCGTCCTTTGGGCCTGCTCCTCGACTTGTAATTGCAACTGCATTTGTTCCTTCTTCGCCTCTCTTTCTGCCGCCCTTTCCTCACGAGCTCGAGCTTCTCGCTCATCAATCCAAGTTTTCAATTCCGCACCTTCCAAACCCATGCGCATGGCTAACGCCATTAAATCTGTCGAGCTCATCTTTTCCTCACTAATCGTCAGCCTGACTCAAGCGATACAAATGGCCTCGTCCTGTCGCAGCGGACGCCAGTGTTACATTGCAGGGGGTGTTATAACAACGTGCAGGTTCTTAGTTAATGGGTGTCCGAGCCGTCGCCCCAGACTCCCACGAAAAGACGAGGCCGTTTGTACGCCACACTTTATACACACGAAAAACGAACACACATAACATGGACAGGCTATTTAAAGAATCCTTCACTGTCTCTGTGAACTATCAAAGTCCTAAACTAACCGTCCCTCCTTTTTAGCATGGACGCAAGACATGAGGTCGGTCTCACCGAGGTTCGTTGCTACGTCTTGAGCTGGCTCGCGTTGTCCGCACGGTCAACCAGGCGACTAGTTGATGGGTAGGCCCCGCCCCCGCAGCCACGTCGCGGCTGGACACATCTGCTGGAGCTCGAGCCCGTAGCCCGACAGCTCCGCGTTGCTCGCACGGTAGACCAGGTGGACCCGTTGGCGCGGTAGACCAGGCACTACCACCGGCCGCGTCCCGGCCGGACACCTCTGCTGGAACTCGTGCCCGTAGCCCGACAGCTCCGCGTGTCCTCAAGCACAGGATGCCTTGAAGCCGCCACACGTCAGCGACGCACGGCCGTGGCAGGTAGAACGTGGCAGGTAGGCCGGGCTCGACTGTTACTAGGCTCGGGTCCGGAACCCAACGGCCGAGTCGAGAGCCCCGTCTTCCTCGTTCCTTCTCGTACCTTCGCCGCCACGCTACTCAGCGCTCGTGCTACCTTCGTCGTTGTCTGCTTCAAGCGCGCACTTTGTATGGCGCGCACTTTGAATGGCGCGCACTTTGAAGCTTCGCGCACGACACATATCACACAGATGCAAGCCCGAAACACACGTGGCGAAACCGAAACAAGCCTTCTTGCGATACAAATGTGGCTAAGTCTCTACTGCACTCAGAAAGTTCAACTTGGTGATAAGCGGACGCGAGGTCCAGCTTGGAGAAACATACCGCTCCGGAGAGCTGATGAAGCAGTTCTTCAATGTGAGGAAGTGGAAACCCGTCTACGACGATCGCCTTGTTCGGTTCTCGTAAGTGGACGCATAGTCGAAGGGATCCATGTTTTTTCTTGACGACAACCAGTGGAGAAACCCAGTCGAAAGCAGAGACAGGCTCGATGATTCCGCTGGCTTGAAGGCGAGACAGTTCCGCAGAGACTTGCTCACGGAGAAGAAGAGGAATGCGGCGCAGCTTGGCACGCACAGGGCACACACCTGGTCGACGCACCACTTTATGCACAAAACCGCGCACACAACCCAGTTCGCGGGTGAACAGGGGGTGGAATTCAGCAGGCGCGTTGGCCGGAAGATCATCTTGGACGTCGACTTGAGTAAACGTCATAGACGCACCGACAATGTTGATGGACAAAGCCCTGATGGCATCACGTCCCAAAAGCGAGCTTCCATTGGCAGTTACATAAAAAGTAATGGAAGCAGTGCGACTGCGATAGGAGACCTGAGCTGTAAATTGACCTAAATTATAAATCGTTTCCTTGGAATATGTTTGTAGAACGACGTGTGAAGGCAAAAGCCGAATGTTGAAAAAATGACTATGAAAGTCAGCGGCACTGATTAAAGAGACTGAGGCACCAGTGTCCACGAGAAGTGACAAGGGCACATGGTCCACTGAAGCTACAATGCTGGGCTCGGACGTATGGAGGCCATCCACATTTAAAACAGTGACGGTATTGGTCTCTGCAGTGCTCGAAGGAGCGGACGAAGAAACTGGTTCCGGAAGATTTGCTGGACGGGAATTGCATACGGACTGAAAATGTCCGATTTTTCCGCACGCAAGACAAGTGCGGTTTCTCGCGGGACACAGCGCAAAATTGGCTAAATGCTGAGCCGATCCGCAACGAATGCAATGCGCGGTTGCGCTTGGAGAAAAAAATTGCGAACGCGAGTTTGGAGCTAGGTGCAGTTCCTGAAAACCAGAATTTGGCGGGATGGGGTCGCCATATTGCCGGCTTCCTCGCCCCCGCGACGCAGAGAGGCCGTCATGTTGGCCGCCACGGAAGGACTGTGCAGGCAGGCTTCCATGTTGGCCGCCACGCCGAGACGAAGATGAAGGGCCGCCATGTTGACGCGTCCCGTGAAACAAAGAGCCGCCGCCTTGGCCCCCCGCAGCAGAAAGTTGCTGCACTGAATGCGGAGCGAATTGCTCCAACTGGGAGCGAATAAGCTCGTCCTCTCGCGCAATCGAGAGGGCTTCGGATAATGAAATGGAGGAGCCCTTTTGAAGCATGCGGCAGCGGACGTTTTGCGAGGCTACCCCGGTGAAAAGCTGATGGCGGACCATATCGTCCTCGAGCGCGCCGAAGCCGCACGACGCGGCGAACGTTCGAAGAGCAGTAACGAACTCGGCGACTGGCTCGCCCGGCAATTGTCACCTTTCTTGGAATTTTACGCGTGCGAGATAATCGCACGAGACATCTTTAAAATGCTCATCGAAAAGAGCAACAGCATTCTTGAAGGCATCGCCCGACGCTGGCGTCGGTGACGTGCTGGTGGCGTTTAAAGTATAAAAGAGCTTTAACCCAGCAGGGCCCAACGCGTTGAGCAGCAGGGCCTTGCGACGCTTGGGCTTGCTGGCGTCCTCCCTGGCCGCATCTACGTAGGCCTGAAACACCAATTTCCAGTCCGCCCACGGAATTGGCGGGTCTCCGGGCAAATGAAGAAATAGGGGAGGTGGAATAGGAGACGCCATTTCAAGCAAGAAGATTGGAGAGGTGCAGACGAGAAGAAAATGACGCCAGTACACTGTTTGAAGAAGACGACAGAGGCGGCGTAGCTGAATGAAGGAATGAAGCGACTCAGCACGCAGCAGCCACCTTGCTGGGAACAAAGAGCGTCTAGGGTTAGCAGGGTAGGTCCATTAGAAGCAAGAAAAAGACGAACACGGAGAACAAAATGGGTTCTTACACGTCCTCGTCACCATTGCTGTGTTGGGGCTGGCTGGTCCCGACGAAGCAGACGGCCGACGGAGACGAACGCGGCCGGCGGGGACGCCGACCAGCCCGAACACGCGGGCTGGCGCGAAGCGCCGAAGAACAACAACCGCACTCCACGGTTACCCAACGCACACTCTTTTTATTTTACAATCGCCTTGAAATCCTAGATGCCAGAGCAGCACCCCCTGGCATGCTCGCATGTCATTCCGAAACCGAAACCGAAAACCCAGAACACAACACGGCGTTAGGCGGCTCGTTGGTGTTTCGGTGGCCGGCAGATACGAGAGACACGAAAGCTACCGTTTGACCTCTTCGCGCACATATTCTTTTATCTGCTCCAGCAGCGTGCTGCCGCCACCGACGGCCAGGGTGGCGAGAGAGTCGTCTGCTGTCGTCGACCTCCAAACTGATGCACGTTGTTTGCGAATCTCTTCGAAGGTCTGGCACAAGGTCACAAGTGCAGATAAGGTACCTGGGCCCTTCTCCAGCAACATTTGAAAGGCATCATCGCCTATGCCTTTCAAGATATGCCTAATCTTCTCTTATTCGGTCATGTCAGGGTTACAGCACTGGCATAAATCGATAACATCTTCAATATAGCTTGTGAAGGTTTCGCCCCGCCTTTGTGCACGTCCACGTAGGCGCTGTTCAGCACGCAGCTTGCGCACTGCGGGGTGGTTAAACACAGCTGCAAGCGTGGCCTTGAAAGTGGCCCAAGTGGTAAATTCAGCACGGGGGTATGTGAGCCACAGGCTGGCGACGTCTTTGAGATAAAAGGGGACATACTCCAATTTCGAGGGGTTGTCCCACTTGTTGGCGGCGCTCACCCTTTAGAACAGATGCAACTAGTCTTCCACACCTTGGTCCTCGGTGCCTTTAAAGAAGGGGGGATCTCGTTGACGCAGGGTGGTAGGCACGATGACCAGTTGAGATCGGGCCGTGCTTTGCTTGGTGGCGCCTAGCTTTAGGTCGTCTGATCAGGCATTGCTGATGCAGCGGGCAGCCTCCAGCTTCGAAGTTCCAAATTTGCGTACCCAGCACATTTCCACCACTTTGCAAGGGAGTTTAATAGCGACACCAGGTAGTAGGCAGACAGCCGGTACGGACACAAACACTCGAGCAGTCCAGCGTCTACAGCTCATGCACACGCTCGCGCTTCGCACTCAGAGATGGTGCCACTGTTCATTGCCTTGCAATTTCCCCACTACTTCATTATTATTATTATTATTATTATTATTATTATTATTATTATTATTATTATTATTATTATTATTATTATTATTATTATTATTATTATTATTATTATTATTATTATTCAGCAGTGTGATATTAGTGTCGCCTTTGCTTGAATAATATAAAACACTATTTGAGTGAAGTTGTTGCTTCTACTGATTATACACAGGTAATTATTTGAACGTTTATTGTGTCAAGAAGCCTTTGTATAACTAAAACTTTAGGCGTAAGAAATGTTGGTAAATATTCATTAGAAACCTGGTCAGGGTGGGAAACTCTTTATTAATGCCTGACGGGAAATTCATACAGCCTTAAAATTACTGTACTGTTAATTATTTAAACCGAGCAGCGTGTGAAGGGAGGCTTCCATGTACAAGACCTTCGGGGTAACGAACTGCAGAAGACCTAAGCGTAATCTCAAAGCTTGTCTCTATACTTCACAGTGGGATGCGTTTGATAGCCTGAATAAAACGCAAACCAATTTGAATGCGTCCCTGTGGCGATGTCTCAAAGTTTCAAGTTCCAAGTTTATTCAGAAAGAATCGCAGAACACAATACATATATGAAGGTGCTGCAATTTCAGCACAGTAGGTTTCTTATTTTTAATCCTCCTCTCGTGTGCGCTGTATCAACCAAGAAACCACACCAACTCTTTGAAGCTTCCAGTCATATACACCAACTCGCCCAACTTTCTATTCTGTTACAATATATTTCTTGTACACAGGGCTCTTTTATTTCTTCTAGTTTGAGCACTTCTCATCCGGCCACCCTGGCTTCACTAATTGCGCTTTGTACGTGCCAAGCGAGAGTCGCGTCGTGGTACGCACGTCTAGGTTTGTGCCCTCCGAACCTACAAGCTTCATGCGGTTGGTTGCCGCCTACTACGGGCCATGCAAGAAGAATGTGCCGTATCTTGAGGTCTGAACTGTGGAGGCAGGTTCGTGTATTCAAGGATTGCATGCGTGTATCCTGTTACGCCTCAGGGAAGGATGCAAGGCACCGCGGTTCTTCAGACTACCTGGACTGGTGTCGAACAAGTGAAGAATTCAGTGAGTTCCTTTGGAATACTGTGCGACCGACACTTCCAGCAAAAAGAAAACCGGCGAACAAAGGCGGCAAGTTTTTGAACCTAAGTCCTTTCCCGTTGCCGGAGGCTGTTCAGTCAGTGCTACGTTTGGGCCCCAAGTTCGGGTTTGAGCCTCGAATGAACCCGGTTGAAAAAGTCGTGGTTGCTAAGACAGTTTCAAGGCGTGTGGAAGAAGACTTACGCCCACGGTGTGTAGTTGAGTGTGTTGATGCCTTAGCCAAAGCTGATGGAATTGCGCGGAATGTTTCACCTGTTTTTCATTTGGCTAAAGTGCTGGTAGGGAGAGATTTAAGACCGGTTGTGGCGGATAAGGAAGGTTTCTTTGTCATTTAGGATAGTGGAATGTTTTCAGAAAAGGCATGTAAAGCTATAGAGAACTTTAAGCCAGCCTGTGTGACGTTGTCCAAGGTCGGAGATAAGGCGGTTAACCTTTTGCGGGACCTTAATCTTGAGAGATTGGCCTCCTCTGTGGCAAAAAGCCAGGATTTGGAATTGAGCCCGTTCTTTACGATAAAAACCCATAAGCCTGACATGCCTTTTCGTACCATAATTACGGTAACAGACACGTGGCAGAAAAATGTATTTAGGTATTTAGAAAGCCATTTGAAGCAGTTGTGCGTTCATGATCCCTTTAAAGTGGAAAATTCAGGTGCGGTGGTTCAGTTTCTTAGGGAGCGCGACATGAGCTCCTGTCTGGCGTTCAGTATAGATGTTGTTGACATGTTTTTTTTTTGTCGATTCCGAATCATAAGCTCCTAGTGTGCGTTCAGGAATGCATCAAGGAAGACAATGATGAGCTTCGTTTCAGAAGTAGTATTGGTATATCTGTAGAATCGTTCACTGAATTACTAGCTTTTTACCTAAAGTCTACGTACATTGGTTGGCGAGGGCAGACCCTAATCTAGCGATCAGGAGTCTGTATAGGTTCGTGCGTTGCACCTGTCCTTTGTGAAATTTTTTTAGCCGAAATAAATCGTATTGTAGACACATTCCTAAGCGGAACTGTGATGCATATTTTCCGATATGTGGACAATTTTTTAGTTGTTATAAAGGATGCCACGTTCCCGGATAATGTTTCCAATGTGTTGAAGGTGTTCAGGACAGAAGGCATGGGTCTGTCCTTCACATCGGAGGTTCCAGAATCCGACTGTCTACAATTTCTCGATCTTAAACTTCGGTTTCAGAGTTCCCATATTTGCTGGTGTTTTGAGCCACGATCAGTGAAACCAATCCTTAATTTTGGATGAGCCCACCCAAAGGTGGTAAAGAGGGGCATCGCTTTCACCTGCCTTAAATCCGCTCTAGAAAAATCGTGCAGGCATGTGTTGGGCTCTGGTTTTGCTAAGCAAGTTGCAAGACTAGAGGAGGCAGGATTCCCCCCTAACATAATTGTGGCTGTTTGCGATAAGTTAATTGGTGGTTTAAAAGGACGTGCAGCTAGGAAAATCAATCGGGAAAAAATGAAGTTCGCAGCAATTCCTTATATGCATAAACTGGCACATGGGTTAAAAAATGTTGGTTCCCGCTACGGAGTTGATGTGGTTTTCAGGGAACCAATAAATTGGGAAAGATATGTGCTTTGGTGTCAAATCAGCTAGACAAGAAAGACAAGCCAGATGTAAAGAAATGTGCCGTAAACCATAGAAATAAGTATATGCCTTGTGCTGTGGGGGTGGTGTACCGCATTCCTTTATCTTGTGGCCTTCATTATGTGGGACAGACGGGCCGCTGTGTAAATAAAAGGTTGCGGGAGCACTATCTCTCTTTGCATAACGGCACGCCTTCCCATTTGGCATCGCATTGTGCCACGTGTGGGTGCACACCTGATCTGTCTAACACTGTTATTATTTTTAAGCACCACGATCAATTCATCCGTGAGGTGTCTGAAGCCTATCATAATAACAAGTCACGTGATGCTTGCGTAAGCCAGACCTCGGTTACATTGCACAAAAAAGAGTTCACTTTTATTGATGAGCGTACCACTTAATCTCGTTGTACCTCACTTGCCATGCGCGGCTATTACTTTTAAATTCTTGTTGCTCGGATTAAACTTTCAGTTGTGAGTGCAGCGCTGTGTGTGGTTCTCTTCTTTATCTCCGTCTTTTTGTGCGCCGCTTTTCTGTTTATGTGAATATACACCAACTCGCCCAACTTTCTATTCTGTATACTTCGTAGTTCAATCGCTTGCTATTGAAAGCAAGTATGGCGCGACATTTGTTTTTTATGACTGTCTAATACGAATTCGAAACATTTTCCAGCACCAACACATCACAGTGCCCTATCTAAAGCAATAATTGTTTACGAGGAAACGTTTCATAATCTCCATGCTCAAAATACTCTGTGTTGCATTATAATATTTCCGTATCTAAGTGAAGACGTGGAAGCAGAAGGAAGTAATTACCCTTAAACGGCTACATCGCGGACAGGCAGGCATCGCGGCATTCCGAACAAGATGGATCCCCATACCCGTCTTGTCACAAGCAAAAACACTCGTCCGACGTTCGCCTCAAGTCGTAAACTCCTCCGGAGATGAAACTGTCGAACACAAATCAAAATACCTAAATTATGCACGCTAGGACTCTGCGTTTTTTATCAAGAACATCACAACTGCACCGCGCTTCCATGCCTATTCATTGCACGGTAGCTTGCCATAGTCATATGTGCTGTACGAAGCTGCTCGTCACTGTGTTCAAAGTTCCCCTGCCTGTGCGCTTCTTTCACGGAACATTGCAGATTCTGTACTTCATAATTCATTTCAGTCTATTTATAATGTCTCAATATGCTTCACTGTTTCATTGACCATTTGAGCGTAAGGTTGGATACGCAACTACAGTGACAGCTGCCGGTCATTCAGGCAGCAGAGGAACCAGGAGAGAGTGGTAGATGTGTGTCGTAAACAGGTTTGTGGTGGTGTACGATGCACCTTTGCGTTGTAACTTGGCTACATTATAGAGGTCGGTAGTCTTGGTCCTATAAGCTAAAGTCTCGGTACTGTTATTTTTTGTGTTTGGGATGTAATACTTGTGCAGCACACAAGGCTGTTAAGCAGGCAGGCTCTCTCTAAAATAATTTGGTTAAATTACAGCCTGAGGTAAATCGGGACCACCTCACCCCCGTATTTTGACTGTGAGGAACATAAAAATACTGGCAACAGTTTAATGCAGTTGAATCTACAGAAGCTGAAATAGGGGTACGCTTTATTGCAATGTGCTTGCGCATTTGAGCAGTTGACTATTCTGCAATAATATTATTTTGATTGAGTCGGTGACGTAAAGACAACACACAACGTATGAGGAAAAAAATAAGATAATATATTCGCAAATCATAAGACACTCATTTTCTTATCGTCCCATATTACTAGGCTGGTGGTCTGGTGCACGTACGTGTTAATAAACCGAAAAAAACTACTTTTCGATAGGGCGCATTTCTTCAAGTGATACAATTATACGCCACAGAGAATTGAGGTCAACGTTTTCTTTTTCAACTGCCAAGAAGCGTTCAACCAGATTGTGTCACACTTGCCGTTAGAAGTGGAACCACCAGCTTCCAGTTCAACTGGTGAAGGTCCCCATTGGTGGCCAGTTGAGATGTAACTGGGACCAGTTACATCTGAAACCACCTGCAACTGCGACAAACTGTTCCCAGTTGATTCCCGCTGGAAACCAGTTGACCTGCAACTGGAACCAGTTGATCCCAGTTATTGCCAGCCCTACTGCAAATTTCACCATAAACCAATTAAAGTGGTCCCGGTTGAGACCCACTGGACCTGGTCCCCACAGAAAATTTGACCATAGACCACTTGAACTGGTTCCAGTTTGCATCCGCTAACTGCTGGTCTCCACAGTGAATTTGACTATAAACCATTTGAACTGGTCCTACTTGGGACCCGCTGGCTCCAAGTTCCCACTGAAAATTTGACCATAAACCACTTGAACTGCTCGCAGTGGAGACTTTTTCTCTGGTCCCGTCAATCAGAGAGGTAATCACCGGGCGAATTCTAAGGGCTGAAGTGTCAGTCCCCCGATCTTTACCACAGTTAAGTTTGGGATGATGGAGGTAATCCCAATGGTTCAAATGCCCACGACGGCACGTTGATGTTCTGAACAGACCCATGGTTGCTGATTTCCTGGCAAACTTCAGTTTATTTACCCACTGACACTTATTTACATGGCCGCGCGGCCGCTAAGTTACTGCACAGTAGAGCGGGAAACACATGGTGCGAATTCGGATGCGATTTGCCCTACGGCTGTTCGTGCCAACAGCCGCCTCCGGCAGGCGTCCAACAGCATGCGGCGACGATTCACACACCGCGCGTGCATCCAACTTGCTGAATGTACCCGCGGGGCAAACGCGTCGGTTTGGCGGCCGCAACCAATGGCAGCGCGGGAGCGTTACAAAGGGTGCCACTGGTGGGCGCCGTCACAAGCTTCTGCCTCGCTGCTCCGATCGCCCTCGTATTTTTGGACATCGCCGTTGCCAGTGGCATCAAAAACATTGGATTTACTGTTTCTGCCGTGAAATAACTCATGATTGAATGAAGTGATGCTTGAAGCGTATTACTTCTGCAAGGCAACGCCCGTTTCCGAACCAACTACGAGATGTCAAGCCGTGATAGAAGTCCATTTCACAGGTAAACAAACAGTGGTACCGGCGGTCTCACTGAACCGGCCTGCTTCGTTCCCATCTTTGCTTTTTACATCGAGGCCGTCGTATAAACCAGTTGCACGGGTGAAAGCGTCATATGAGTGTACGAGTTTTTTTGTGTTGGTAAAAAGAAGCGCTCAAAAATCGGCTCACGATGGAAAGAGAGCAGCGCTACAGAGAACATCGGCTTTGCTAGGCCTACGCTTGGAGTCTATATTGAATAGGGGGGTTATGTGATTGGTAGCAAAGTCAAGGCATGAGTGAAAATTTAACCGTTTTCTTCAAAGTACCAGTCATCAACTTCGCAATTGGAAGAAAAAAGATAAATGTAGTTGTTGGTTCACTAAGTATTACGGCTAGGTGGCGTTAGCCACCACCCGATCTAAAGAGTACAGCCACATCAATTCATCTATTTAAGACGTGACTTGATGCACTCGTTCAGCTCCGCTGCACGCTCGAGGCACTTTAGTGCATCGCCTCCAGAATACCATTCACCAATTTTCTTGTGCAGAGCATCTAATAAATGTTTTGTTCACTCTCTCCACACGCAACACCATCGTCTTTCGACGACATTTGCAGATTAACAAGTAGATACGTGGCCATTTTTTTTTCATTTTCTTTTTCTTCCCTCCGCCCTAAGTAGAGTTCCGGACCACCTTAAACAATTCTAATGGCAGCTCTAGCCCGGGCCCACATGGCCTTACAAACAAGACACTATGCAATTTAGACGATGACTCTGTCACCTACCTCACCAAAGAAATCAACCGTATTTGGAAGACGGGGACTTTCCCTGAGCATTGAAAAATGGCGTCGGTTATTCTCATACCTAAACCTGGACAGAGTCCCAGTCCTAGCAAATTACGACCCATTTCAAAGACGTCCTGTATAGGCAAGGTCGCCGAGCATGTCATCAACGATCGAATATCAAAGCACATAGAGAAGACTATCCTGTTCCCATACAGCATGGTAGGTTTTAGACCACACCTATCTATTCAAGACGTCATGAAAATGCTGAAGCATCACATCATACATCAGGATACGAAAGACGTTAGAGCTATTCTCGGACTCGATCTTGAAAAGGCTTTTGACAATGTCTCGTGCTCCCACGTACTTGCCTGCATCTCTTCTTTCAACTTAGGGGCCAACTTTCACAAGTTCACCAGCTCGTTCCTCAGGAGTAGAAAAGCCACTATACAGTTTGGGGATCTCAAGTCTAAGCCCTACGACCTCAGTTCCTTCGGCACCCCGCAAGACTCAGTCATCTCCCCACTGCTGTTTAACATTGCAATAAGCGGCCTTGCTGCCAAGCTTTCAAACCAAGAAGGCATCAAGCTCGCCATCTACGCGGATGGTTTTACCGTATGGAGTGTGGGTGGATCGGTGGGCTCTGTGGAAAGCTCTCTTCAAGAGGCCGTCGACTGTGTTTAAGTCTACAAAAAAATGGGCCTCGAGCTCTTGCCGGCAAAGTCCGAACTTCTTTTATATCGATCCACGAGGCGAGGAGCTAAACCCAAAAAACTGGCAACCAATGGCCGACATCGACATTAGGCTGCACATGGCACCGCGGCAGCGTATTCTAAGGGTGGACTTCGTACACGTTCTGGGCATAATTTTCTATGCTAATGGACAGAACGGCCATTGCTACGGCCGCACGATCGACCATCTGACTTCCTAGGTGGAAGGGCTCATCCGACTAATCTCACGCATTTGCAACAGCTGGGGTGGCCTTCGAGAGCACAACCTCCTTAGACTTTTTCATGCATTCTTGGTGAGTCACATAAGTTATGTCGCATCTATGCACAGGGGCAACTCCATGAAAAAAATAAATTGAACGTCCTCATGAGGAAATGCATCAAGAAAGTTCTTGGCATTCCTATACGCACAAGCACTGAGAACCTTATGAAACTTGGAGTCCAAAACACGCTTGAAGAAGTTATCGACGCTCAACAAACGGCACAGGTTGCCTGGCTTTCGACCACCCCCGCGGGAGGAAGATTCTGGTTGACACTGGGGTCAACCGCCTGACGCGCGAAGTGCAAAATAAGCCACTTCATGACTATCTACGCTCTTGCATCAAAGTGTGTCCCCTTCAACGAAATATACATCCACAGTACAACGTGGGCAGGCGTGTCGCTCGAGCCTCCTCTCTTTTAGCTCACGCTCACACCCACTCGTCTGTTTCATGCTTTGTTGATGCCACCTAGTATGGCGTTTCTGCTCACTTTGCAGTAGTATCCGTAGATACTAAGGGTCATATTTTATCCTCAGCGTCGGTTCGAAGCGCTTCTTCTTACAAAGCAGAACAGATCGCCATTGCACTATCTCTCCTTGATCCACAAAGGACTAATATTTATACGGGGTGTTCGTAAAGCAATGTGTGCTGTTCGGCTGCAATTTGGCGGGCGCTTTTAACAGAGGTGGGGCGATGCCATGCACGCTATGAATCACTATGTTATCGCGATGCCGTCAGACGCCGTTCGCGAACTGATTGAATCAGATTTTAGCGTATTTAATTCAGAACAACGGAGAATTACTCGGTGTCCGTGTTGGTATTTACTCAGCATTGTTCATTTTCTGTGTCAAAGAAGTATCTGAAGAAAGTTTCATATGTCACGTGCCTTAACTTCAACAGCTACGGGACAACTAAATGTGTATGACTACTATAACGTAGATGTGTTTTCCTGTGTGACCAAACGTGTTTGCATCTTTCAGGCAAGTATATTATTGAACTACAATGATATTCAGATTGATTACACGTGCGTTAACTTGACACAGCGTGCTGTAGATGCGACTCGCGAAGCTTGCAATTACGCCTGGGTCAATACATTTTGTTTGAGTGGCTTAAGAGCTGTACCTTACCTGTGCAAGCGCTAGGTTGAGCAGTAGTTCACTCGTTCGAGCTCTATTGCCGTGTTACTGCTTGTTTCCCCCATGTTCAGTGACCATTAGGATGTTCTGGTTTTTAAGAATTGCGTGCGCCTCGCCCCGCTTTGGCATTAAAAGTTCATCAAATACCTTTACGTCTACAAACCTTCCAAAACATAGTTGTACCACAACTTCCAATTACATTCTAGGATTACAAGCGTAACACTTTCTCTGATATAGTAAATTACTTATACATTTGCTACAGATTTTCTAGGGACCTTTGGTATGTGCAGGCTATGAATACCTTATTTATTGCTCAGAATACAATAAGGTTATATATACTCCATGGTATGCATGTCAAAGTCCGCCACGTTTTGTTTCTGAAATGTAAAAGTGGACATTGTATTTATCTAAGATCGTTACAAATCTAGATTGCCTTTTTTGAAGCTGCAGAGATTAGAAAATAAAAAAGAATGTCAAACATGATCTTCACCAAGTGAATGTCGTGTATTGGTTTGCACCGACATCACTGAAACCACTTCGTTAGTAGTTGCACCGCATGGTAGGATGCAAGGTTTATGATGTATTAAGTGCTATTGTCACATCAATTGCAAGTTTAATTGTCATTAGCATACAAAGGTCAATAACATTGTGGCCTCATCGTTATGATAATGAAACCAGTTAAGCACAATGTGATTATGCTGTTTTAGTAAAGTGCTTATTTGTGGCAGTTGGTACATGACGAACGAAGTAAAAAACAGCGCATAACTTAACACAGGACTGACAGAGACGAACGAAGCGCTGAGCTTGCAACCAATGTTTTTATTCTATACATGGGGGTATATACACGAAACTTGAAAGAAAGGGAGAAAAGAGTGACGTCGAACCTTTGTTATATGTATATGCGTCTGAAAAAGTGTCATTAAGCTATCATTCGCTTGGCAAATACGCAAACTCTCTGGTGAGGAACGTTATCGAAGGTCCACAATACTTCCACGATACAGAGATCAACGAGCACGTGAAATATATGAGGCATTCTGCATTGACAAGAAAGGTGATATGTGTGTCAGTGCACTTTCGATAACGCTCGTTATCACGGAATTTGCTTATTTTTAAGTAAATTATAGTCTAATCAAACTTTTTAGGTGCATAAAAATTTTACAAAGTTCCACGTCACTCTTCCTGTTTTAAGTTTTGTGTGCTATATATACCCCCAGTATAAAAAAAGGGCTTGGTTATATGCTCAGCGCTTCGTCTGTCACTGTCCTTTGTTATGCGCTGTTTTTCACTTCGTTCATATGCTGCCTTTAGGTCATGTTGAGGAACCATTACTTTATGTAGCTAGCAAATAGTGTCTGGGATCCAGGTCGCTCGACGTCATATCAGAAGCTTGCCTGCATTATTGTGATGGCATGTGGTTGAAGATTGATGTTTTAAATGCAAAGCAATTCTTAGCGAACTTCGGTGACTTTAGGCGTATCTATCTTTCTATCTATCTATCTATCTATCTATCTATCTATCTATCCATCTATCTATCTGTCTATCTATCTATCTATCTATCTATCTATCTATCTATTTGTCTATCTATTTAGCCGCCTACGAATTTTAGCTCTCCTAACCATTTTAATAATGGTATCAACACCAAAATTGGTATGGCATAACATGACTCTATGACGAGAAAACTAACTAGTCGCCAAACGAAAATCTCGACATGTACGGCAAGAATGTCATGATTTGCATTTCATGGTCTTGCTGCTCTTGCGGTAGTTACGTTCACATGACATGTTGCAATACTGGTATGATGACATGACTCCATGGGGAACCCAAGCGACAGACCCTAACAAGAAAATTATGGAATGCTTGTCATGTAACAGCATGACTGCATGCCACGCTCATGATGCGCTCGTGGCCGTTTTGTTAGCTTCACCTATACCAAATTTGGTGTTGCCGGACGTAAATGGAAGACGAAGGTATGTGACTGGTGCAAACATAATAATTAGGAGATGCGTGTAATGTAACAATATTACCATACTCTACGCTCATGATGCGCTCGCAGCCGTTTCGCTAAGTTCATATGTACCGGTTTGGGTAGTACGTGACGTGAACGAATGACATCGTTAAATAACGCGTCCAAACATGATATTCATAACATGCGTGTCATGTAACACTATTGTAACGATGTTGGAGGACTCGGGCTGTAATAAAACGTATTAATTAAAGAGCAAACCTGTGCCCACAACTCAAAGGGACTATGGTCGTAGCACGTTTCAGCAGAACACCAAAGATGTCTCCTTCTTCTACTTCTTCAACAGGAGTCCCAAGCGCATGGTGCACATCAGCCGGGGCTAGCTGGGTACTCATGCTATCATCATCGTCTCTGCGCAACACTACACGGCACACATGTATGTCCCTGTGCCCGCGGTGATGGGCGCGATGTTTTATTGCAGGCAATATCTCGCGGCATAGTCCCCATCCTCATATGCATCGTCGCGATGCGTCAGGCAATGAATAGATTCATGGTAGGCGTCGCTGGTCTTCCGGTGATCTTTCGTAGTAAGGCTTCATCTGGACTACATGCACAACCTCTGTAGGGTTGCGGCGTTTTGAGCTCCCGTGTATAGCGAATCTGATGCTCAGATTGGGTGCACGTTAAAGAACTCCAGGTGGTCGAAATTTCCGGAGCCCTCCACTACGGCGTCTCTCATAATCATATGGTGGTTTTGGGACGTTAAACCCCACAAGTCTATAGCGGATCTGACTTGGTAAGTTACATCGCTTACACGATGGAGTACTTCGTAGAGCCCGAAGTAGCGGCTAAAAAGTTTTTAAAAAAGTCCACGGCGACGCACTGCGGTCCATATCCATACTTTTTTGCCTGGTTGAAAATGCGCTTCGGTACGATATGACTACATGCCACACTCTCGACGCGTTCGCGGGCATTCAGCTAGCTTCACACATACCAAATTTGGTATTACGTCACGTGAATGGATGACAAAGGTATGTGACTGGTGCAAACATGATCATCATGAGATGCATGTGATGTAAGAACATGACTACATGCCACACTTAAGGTGATAATACATTTCGATTAGTCCCGGCAGCGGCATTACATTCCAGCACCGTTGCAGACAGGGACTGAAGCGCCACGGCGAGCCATGGCACGAACTAATACGAGCGGCCGCGCCCTAGGTGCTTTTTCGGTGACCGCGCGCTGCCAAGGCACCCAAATCGCGCGAACATCCTTAGGCGCTTTAGTCCCTAGCGGTGCACTGACGTCAACTGTCCGCGCTTCCTCTAGTTTTGTCGAGGTTGATTTTGGTGTTGTGCGCGGTGTGTATGAATTGCGGTATTATTCTTTGTTAATATGGTGATGTGGCAGGGATTCTCGGCCGACCGATCCTTCAGACGGGGGAGATCGAGCGCCGTGGGTGTTTCGTGCAAGCGGTAGCGTTGAATGAACAACATCCCGCGTCGATGTGATATGCTCAAGTGCCGGCTGTCTTGTGTGCGCTGTGTGGTGGTTGGTTTGACAACTTTAGTTCCCTGCACATTTGATGATACCTTAGTGTTGGCTGGTTCATGCCAGCCGTAGAGTTGAATTACACCCACGTAAGCGTGATCATGTTTGTGCAGACATACTTCCGAATGAGATTTAGGGTCTGACACACTGTACTGACAACACCACTGCCACACGGGTTCTTGTTTGCTATGTCATACCTTTTTATATCGCGGTTAGATGACGGCTGCACCATATTTGATCCGATTAGTTTGGGCAGTTAGCGGTGACTAATACTGGTGTCACTCGAATACATTTAATCGAGATCAACAAGTCTGTCGCTGCTGCGCTGGATCGAGTTTGGCGCAGACGCCCTAGCTGATTGCAATCAAAAGTGCCCGTGTGACACCGGTATGATCGCACGTGCAAATGCTCAAACCCTTTCTGTGCGCTCTTGTGGTCTCTAGCATCTTGGCGGCTGGTTGCGTCAGTAGACGAGCATGCAAGAAAAACAGTTTACTACAGATAAAAAGCTATTCTATCAAAATTATGCAGAAAAGGTGCATCATACTGGGTAGCTAGGCGTGTAATGATGGGACGTCCACAAATAAGCACATGTAAACAGAAAGACTGAAAGCTGGACCAGTTAGTGACAGTATTTTAACATATTTTAACACAGCGCACGACTATGCGGGCACAAGAGCGATTTGTCCCTTCTCTAGTGTCCGTGTAGTCCTGCCCTGTGTTACAATACATAGTGTGCCCGTGCGTCACGCAGCGCCGATTAGTCACTTCCTAAATGCGCCACCGACATGCCTGGGTACCTACTGACTCCGTGGCCGACCGCTGCCGGGTTGTTTGCTCGTGCATGCACCCGTTCAGTTTTGCCTAACGATGTAAGTTGGAGCAATTATCAGCTGCTGGTGAGGCAAGTTCATATAACAGTCCACGAAGAGCGAGCAGGGCGTCCGGGTGTTCTCTTTGCCGATAGTTATTACCTAAAAATGAGAACGCCCATTACGATTTTCCAAAAAGCACCACAAGACTTTTCCACAAGAAAAGACTTTCCACAAAAGACTTTTCCACAAGAAAAGGGAGTAGTATACATCACGCCGTTTTCTTGTTGAAAAGTCTACATAGGCCAGTCAGGAAGATGCGTGAACGACCGCCTTAGAGAACATCGCGCATCTGTTAAGGCATCGGGCAACAGTCATCTTGCAGATCACTGTAGAAAGTGCGGATGTTATACTGTTTTTAAAGAAACAGAAATATTATTTCGACACAAGAACCAGCTAACACTTGAGTTAGTTGTATTTTACCACATCTGAAAAAGGGGACATGACTGTGTTAGCCAAGCTACGATTGCACTGCATGATAAAGAATACGCGTATCTCGACACCTAGTACCTGTAAGATATAGCATCTGATACATATATGTACAATTTTTGTAATCATGACAGGAATGGTTTCAGTTGCACCCTGTTTTGATGAACATGCGCGATAGACCATGTATCCGCTTTAAGTACTTTTTTCTGTTTAATAAACCTTCAGTTGTGAGAGCAAGCGCTGTTCTTGTCAGCCTCTTCTGTCCGTCTGTCTTCAGTGCGCTCCAACAAAAATTTTCAATCATGAACAATAACAAGTGCCTAGTCAGGCATGTGTTATCAGTCCAAACTCGTCATCTCTCAGAATTCACGTGCTGAGAGCGCCATGAGGAACCATGCATCTACAGTTAAACAGGCACACCTTTCAACATGGTCACACTTGTGCAAGGCAGCCTTGAATGTCTGTTAAGTGACGCGTGCTCCTGGGAACACCATGTCGGAGCCCACAACTTCCGCAAGGTACCACGGATTAAGCCTGGCTGCAGATGCACTATACAGAGCCGGGGACATGGCTGTACATGGTTCTGCTAAATGTTCCGGATATGTTTCAACATTAGTAGAAACATGTCGAAAAGCAGTTGGTAGTACAAGTACGACACGTAAGCAGTAGCACTGCGATGTGAGTTGAATAACCTGTTGGTATTGAAACCAACCTGCGATGTGCAACAGCTCGTTAACACTTGCTCTTTTTGTATATCAGCCTTTTTTTCTGTCCAATGCTATACAAAGGCTTCACGCAGTTGCCTATAATTTTCCCAACCCTGTACAAGCTTAATCGATCTTATGCGTGCAAATCGCATCTAGCCTTCTACCTTCCTCAGCTATTTTTCCCACCTTTTCGTAGCCACACAATCTCCCTAACTGGTCACTTGTGTCTCCCCCACATTGATTCACCTGCCCAGGTCCACCTTTTTTTCTTAATGTCAGCTAGAATGTCATCACGCTCTGTTTGTTCACTATCGAGCTCTGCTTTTTTTAATATCTCTATGTTATGCTAAACATTTCCTGCTTCTATTTTGCATAGTTCTTGGTCTGTTCTGGACTTTTTTTTCTTCTTTTTTATTATCATTCAAGTTTCTGCACCCTATGTTAGTACTCGCAGCATGCAATAGTTGACCACTTTCTGCTTTAGGGACAGTTGTAAATTGCCTTTTGTGATTTGGGAATGTCTGCCATTAAATATTTAGCCCATCCATGTTGTTTCGTAAATTTCCTTTCCATGAGTAGTGTGTCATGTGAATATCTGACTTAAATACATGTATGTTGTAAGGATTCTAGTGTGTCGTTGCGAAGTCTCGCTCTCTTGTTTGGCCTCCTAACATTAGATTTTTGTTCTTTGCTTATTTATCTGTAGCCCTACTTGAACACTTTCTCGGTTTAGACCCTCAGTTCATTGTAGTTCAACGGCACCACTGCTGAAAAGCAAAATGTCATTTGCAAAGTGTAAGTACCAAGATATTCTTTGTAAATTTTTATTCGTGTTTTTTATCAACATGGTGGCCGAAATATTTCTGCTAAGCATGCTGTAAATATTGCTCAGATTTTGTCTCCTTACCAGATCCACTTCACGAATAACATTTTTCTGCTCTGCGACAGCTCCACCCCCATAAAGGGACTTTTCTAGGCGCCCCTCAAGACCCTAATAAAGTTCATTGTCTATCTGTCTGCTGTGGACTCTCTGTTGATGTTGGCTAGAATATTCATGCATACATTATGCACTAACTACTTTAAGACTGCTGATATCTCTACCGAGTTGAATGCCTTTTATTAGTCTATGCAAGCTTAGTGATTGGATGTATTCCGTTTGGAAGATCTTTAGTTTGACAGCGCATGGCTATGATCCACAGTGGGACATCTGTTGATCTGTGTATAATTTTTCAAATCTTTCATCTCTTTTTTTTCTGTATTTGTTTGGTATTGACATTTTTAGAGTTAGGTTGTACATTTATTCGCCAGTACGTGAGGCATTGTACAGAAAGTGTCACTGGCTTTTAAACACTAGATCTCCATATTTGATTGGGTCAACATTTTCGCTGCATCATTTTTCGTTGGTCATGTTTTGTCGGGCTCTATTCTATTCTCTCAGGGTAGGGTTTCAAGCGATTTGTTCCTGATTAGGCTTCTGATTTTATGTTTCTTTCTAACTTTGTTTATATTCACTCGTGAATTTGAAGTGTTTTGTTGAACTTAGGCTTCTTTTTCTGTGAGGTGGTTTATTCATGAGCTGTAGTAAAAGTTTTCTTCCACCTTACTATAAATGTTGAGACTGCTGATTATGTTATTCTATCTGTTGGAATGCGCATTCGTAATTAGTTTCCTGTTGTCATGCTCTGTCCTTTCTTTGAAATCTTCATCTAATTCTTTGGTGCTATAAATCCCCATGTCCGCGATTTTCTTTTTGTTAATCAGCCCTTTTAGGTCAGTTATTTCCACTTTCGATCTTGAGTGGGTAGCTTTGTAGATTGTTGTTTCCTTTTTCACTTTTTGTGATTTGGGAGAGTTTGCTTACTTCTTGCCCTGGTCCTTTAACCTAACTACAGTTGCGTTTTAGGAATCAATGTAATTACGGTTTTATTCATTTGCTCTATGTCATAACTTTTTTCTTGTTTTAAGGCCTCGCATACGAGTGTTCTAAGGCAGTGCTGAGAATGTGCCTGACTCTGGCTGTGCTCTGTTTTCAGAGGAGCCTTGCAATTTTTCTGCAATTTATAGTGATAATAATAATAAGAATAAACGGCATGTTTTGGTGCTTTGAGGTTACGCATACAATTTTGGCGAACATACTGATGATGACTATAGAATTCAAGCTTGTGAAGACATCGGTTTCGTCAAACATTTAAAATGAAGTATTAAAGATGAAAATGTATTAAGAACTAATCACCGGTCATCGCTGTGTTATCTGAAGTGATAGCTGCGTTGAAGTTTTCTCGCGACAACATAGGCTTACGTTGGCTCGTTGGCACTGCGTCTGTTTTTCGTGAGGAAAAGTGTCATGGCAGCTTCCGGTTTTGTCGTTGAACCAGCGTGAAGTTCAAGCTACGTGTTTAATTGCGGCAAGCATTCACTCTTTCTCGCGATAAATCTACTCTTCAGTGACGAGAGTGATGAACACAAATGTTCACAGGTTCATAGTGCACCTCTTGTTAAGGACGGGTAAGCTGTCAACCTCTAACTAATCTGCGGGTGAACGCGCTCTTGCACCATTAATTTCGTGGTAGTGGTGGTAATACCGCTTTGTGTTATAGTACCACAATTCGAAAACGTTCTCGCTGCGCAAGATGCTCGGTTTGTACAGCAGCCTGATGAGATTATTTAAAGGCTAATACAGATCTTGACAATAAAATTATACTTTCAATGTTTACCGTACTTCCGCCGTACGTGTTGCGTATTTCTCTTGTTGCGATACGTGTAATCATGATGTACATTTATTGTGTGTGTAATTTAAACACGTTGCTGGTTTTAGGATGACGGGCGCGTCAGCTGCTCAGTGTTGCATAACAAATTAGCATAATGCGCCACATTTGGCCCACTTTTAGAATTTTTATGCTATTTGAAATAATGAACCACTGAAAAAAATTGCAGATTAACGTCGGCGGGGGGGGGGGTGTTTTTCACCTTCGCCCAGGAATGAACTCTTCATTGATTAGCCAGCACTCATGCCTCCGGCACTTGACATGCTGGTAATAAAATAAAAATACGCAATTACTAAATATCCTAATTTCGGTGCTGCAGTGTAAGAACATCATTCTTTTTGTTTCTTTCATATTTTCAGTCTTAGTATAATACGTACCAGTCTCTAGACGCAAGATGGCAGGAAATAAACAAAAGATGGCAGAAAAAAAAACGAAGAAGAGCAATCGTTGTTTTACTAACTCCGTCAAATGATTGCCCTTAAGAAACCAAAACAATGGGTGCTTTGAAAATCTACCAAAATACAAAAATAAGCTAATAATGACGTGGATTATACAAGGCAGTACCAATTTCATTATTTTTATAAAAAATCAGAAGTGTCATGTTATGAAACCAAAAAACACAGAAGTTGTGAGGAAGACAAGCTTAAAGAGATGAAACATTTGTGAACACGGGTTGTCCCTAGAGCCATCATCTCAACATGCGGACTTCTTCAAGGCTGCAACTGCCGACCTATCTGAATTGTGTAGGGCAGATTTATGAAGATGAAGGGAATGTGGGATACACTGGTGCTAAAAATCAGCAAATGACCACAAAACATTTAACATATGTTGTACCAACAAAGCCGAAATTCATCCATTGCCTAACTTAGTGCATTTTGTATATTCTTCATACCCTCTCCTCCAACTTAAACAAAGCAGGGAAGGCCACATGCGAAAACGGGGAGATAAAAACAAGGAGTCGGCATGCTGAATTGGGTGAGTTGAAAGCCGATCATTCATGATGGGTGGCGCCATGGTAAAAGGGGCTATCAATCAAAAGCCCATGAAACAGAAAGAAATGAGGGCCAGGAGAAGCAACGGTTTTGCATGAATAGGTAGAAAAGGAGAAGACATTTTGCTGAATAATCTTTGCCTCCAGGAAGCACCACCTGACAAGGGGGAGAATTCGCCTTAGAATTTCCTTAAAGAGTGGCCTATTTTTTATAAGTTTTCATTGTGTATGTGCCATGTCAAATTGGTTCAAGTGCTTCCTTTGAAACATTTACACTTGTTGGCCGGAATGTATTAAACTTGTGAATAAGGTGCGGCAATTTTTCTTTTTCGAAAAGCTGGTTACTGTATTTAAGATTTAAGATTGTTGAAGATATGTCCTGCCACTATAAATTGCTGCACCATTGCTTCCAGTCATTTGCCATGCTTTCTTGATGCCTATTTAATGAAACGTTAAAAGGTTGTCCTGTTTGTTCCGTAAGTTTGAGAGCTGGACTAGTTGCTAAAATATTATTATAACATGTGGCATAATAGGGCAACTTCGACAGGGACACAGAGGACAAGAAAAGCGAGTGTCGTGTTTTCTTGTACTCTGCGTCCCTGTCGAAGTTGTGCTACTACACCATGTTAAAATGTTGTCCTGTTTGGGACAATATGTATATTTATTCATGTGGATAATGTTTGAACCAGTGCAAGTAAAACAAGATTTTATGCTATGCATAAATCACTTTTATGATGATGATGTGCGGCGTTTTATGGCGCAAGGGCCAATTGATGGCCAAAGAGCGCCATTTCAATGAGTACAGAGATGTGGACAATGATATGTTGCGTGGCTGTATAGGGGCCTTAAAATTCCTCGCGATAATGCGGGTAAAAACATAAGTATTAAAGACATGACAGTGACGTGACATGCATAGTAAAAAGGGTGACAAAGGTTTTGATAATAGAAACGTGTAAAAATATTTGGCACTAGCACAAGTGCCTCATCACCGCCCTTTTGTCCGAAGGCTGTGATGCAAGTGCTTTCTTGTATAGCCACCGCAGCAAAAACATCTCTGCAGAGGTCATGCTACGGGATGCCCGGGTATATGATATCAAAACTATGAATTTCGTTTAAAAACACTAACAACGATTTATGAGTAAAAAGCGGTTCCCTACCGAGGAACATTGCAGGGTGTAAAGGTATATGTTGTCGGTAGGGTAATGGAAAGTGTTGTTTTCTTAGAGTGTCCAATTGTTTGCACTGAATTAAAATGTGGAGAACTGTTAGTGCTTCACCACAGTTGTCACACAATGGCGGATCGCCACCGGACAAAAGATATGTGTGTGTCGTGTATGTGTGTCCTATCCTGAGCCTTGTTAGCGTTACCTCTGTTAGACGTGATTTTGATACTAGTGGCCAATGGCCAAGGTGTGGCTTGATAATGTGTCTGTAAAGAACTCAGGACGTGTGTATTTGTGTTGAAGTTCCAGGAAGTAGTGTCGGATATGGGCAATACGTGCATGTTTTGTAACTTCTATGAAAGACACATCGCAGTCTATAATCTGCCACTGCCATGGTGGCGGGTATACTGCAGGAGCCATTAAACTGTGTTGAAGTGACACTCCAGTTTCCTCAGTTACGCCCTTCAGGCGAACTGAGAAGGGCTGCCTCATCGAAGGCCTGTTTTGAAACAGAATAGAGCTCGACAAATCATTAATAGTGGAGTAGGAAGGGTGCTTCTTGTCTGCTTTCACCTTAAGAAAATATACAACGGACATCTAAGTTCTTTGTAGATGAAGCGACCATTCATTTGACTCAACGTAAAAGCTTTCTACAGGAATGGTGCGAAAAGCACCCGTAGAAAGGCGGATGCCCAAATGGTGCACGGGATCCAGCATCTTCAAAGCACTTTGAGTCGCAGAGTGAAAAACAATGGCCCCATAATCTAAGCGGGTGCAAATGAGGCTTCTATACAGGTTCATGAGACGTTGCCTGTCACTACCCCACGTAGTACATGACAACACTTTTATAACATTCATGGCTTTTAAACATTTTGTTTTTAAATACTTGATGTGCGGTACGAAGGTCAACTTGTTGTCCAAGATTAATACTAAGAATTTATGCTCCGCATTGACAGATAAACGTTGACCGTTCCGTTCAATGTCAGGTTCTGAGTGCACGCCTCTCTTTCGGGAGAACAAGACACAGGTGCTTTTTTCTGGGTTCAGCCGGAATCCGTTTTCCTCTGCCCATTTGGACACCTTGCTTAAACCTAACTCAACCTGCCGCTCACACATTGCTAGGTTGCATGACTTAAAGCCAAGCTGGACGTCATCTACATATGGGAAATAAAACATGTTGCGGGGGATGGACAGGTGTGAGGAATTCATTTTGATAATAAAAAGTGTACAACTAAGTATACCACCTTGCGGTACTCCCGTTTCTTGCACAAATGTTTGGGAGAGAATACTGCCCACACGGACACGGAATTTTCGATTGGACAAGTAACTCTCGATTATGGAAAGCATTCTACTGCGCACACCCAGGTGAGACAAGTCTCTTAATATGACAAAACGCCATGTCGTGTCGTAGGCCTTCTCGATATCGAGAAACACAGAGAGGAAGTATTGTTTGTGGACGAAAGCGTCTCGGATCTGTGCCTCGATACGCACCAGATGGTCGGTGGTGGATCTACCCTCTCGAAACCCACATTGGTATGGGTCGAGCAATTTGTTTGTTTCTAAGTAGTGGAGTAAGCGACAATTAATCATTTTTTCAAATAGTTTGCAAAGGCAGCTTGTTAACGCTATAGGTCTGTAGCTTGATACAGTAGAGGGATCCTTTCCCTGCTTCAAAATTGGAATTATAACAGCCTCCTTCCAGGAGGAGGGGATCACACCTGAAAACCATATGCGATTATAAAGAGAGAGGAGGGTTTCTTTAGTTTCGGAGGGTAGTTCCTTCAGCATCGCGTACATTACGTTGTCAGAGCCTGGGGTAGATGTATTACAGCAGCTGAGTGCTGTTCGCAGTTCTGCTAAGCAGAATGGTGCATTGTATGCCTCATTTCTTGCAGATTTTTTTTCTAACTTTTGTTTTTCTAGTCGTGCCTTGTAATTTTGGAAGAATTCGGAGTAGTGTGAGGGGCTCGATATGTGTTCGAAATGTGTGCCAAGAAAGTTGGCTTGATCCTCCAAGCTTTCCCCGAGGCTATTACTAGTGGAAGAGAATACGTTTGTTGGCCCTTAATTTTCTTTACCTTATTCCAGACTTTTCCCTCATCTGTGTACGAGTTGATACTCGATATAAACTCTGTCCAGCTCTCTCGTCTAGCTTGTCGACGCGTTCTCCTTGCCTGCGATTTGACCCGCTTGAAACTTTTCAGGTTTTCTGCTGTAGGGGAATCGCGAAGCAACGCCCATGCTTTGTTCTGAGTGGTCCGTGCTTTCCTGCATGCGTCGTTCCACCATGGGATTCGCCGTTTAGAAGACACGCCAGTCGTTTTGGCAATACATTTAGATGCGGAATCAAGTATAAAAGCTGTAAAATACGTGACAGCGTCATCTATGGTCAGGGCAGACAACTCAGTCTATGTCATGTGTGTAAGAGTTCTATACCCTTCCCAATCAGCTGAGTCAATCTTTCATCGAGGAACCTGCGGGAGTAGTTGATCTTTGTTCGGCGCACTCAAGATGATTGGGAAGTGATCACTTCCATAAGGGTTTTTAAGAACGTTCCACTTAAAAACAGGTAAAAGGGACGGTGATGAAATGCTAAGATCTATGGAGGAGTATGTGTTGTTTGCAAGACTAAAATACGTAGGCTCCTTTATATTTAAAAGACATAAACTAGAAGAGAAAAGGAGCTGCTCAATAACACGTCCTCGCGCATCACAGCGAGCATGGCCCCACAGGACATTGTGCGCATTAAAATCACCTAGAACCAGAAATGGCTCAGGGAGTTCATCTAATAATGATTCTAGATCATGTCTGTGTAGCTGTTGATGCGGTGGTGTGTACACAGAACATATGGTAACGAGTTTGTTAAAAAGTACAGCTCGAATGGCCACTGCCTCAAGGGCCGTTTGGAGCTTCAAATGCTGGCATGCTATACTACGGTCATCTATAATGGCTACACCGCCAAATGGTACGACAGCATCCTCCCGGTCTTTTCGGAAAATAATATATTGTCGTAGGAAGTCCTTGTGCTTAGGAGTTAAGTGCGTTTCTTGCACACATAGCACTTTCGCGTTGAACTTACTCAGAAGTTCTTGGACGTCATCTAAATTTCTAAGTATTCCCCTCACGTTCAACTGTGTGATGTTGTCCATTGTGGAAGAAAAAAAGGAAGAAGTGCTGCGTGCAGAAAAGGAGATTTCCTCATTTTACAGGGCCTTTGTCAGGCCCTGTAATCGGTGTTCTGTCCTTTTTAAGGCGGTCGAGAGAAGCTCGCCGCTCTTTCGGCGCTTCCTGCGCCGTTTGGCTTGAACTGGTGTCCATAGCCTCTTGCGAGGCACTGGACGCCCGCTCTACAGAGCGATCTGTGCGTCGCTTAGACTTCGCCTCGATCGACGAAGTCTTTGTCTCCACCGAGCTGGGTGTCGATAAAGCCCCCTTGGCCTCGTCATTGCCCTGGCTGCTGCCAGAGCTTGTAGAGGTCACTGGTATGGACAGGCTCAATGTGGGCAAGGCAGCGCTGGCTGCTCCCGCCATAGGAGCTTGTGGCGTTGGCCTCGGCACGCTAGGCGCGGTCCGGGAAACTGCCAAGGGCCTTTGTGGTTCCGCCCCTCATTGCACCACTTCGGCGAAAGGTGTTTTTAGTGCCAATGTTAACGACATCCGTTGTCTTGCTTCCCTGAATGTGATATTTTCCTTTACTTTTATAGCTATTATTTCATTTTCTTTTTTCCAGACTGGGCACGCTCTGGAGTATGCGGGGTGACTACCTTCGCAGTTAGCACAGAGGACCTCATCATGACTACATTCATCAGCACTGTGGCCGGTTGTGCCACACTTAGCACATATCAGCTGCCCTCAGCAGCTCTGGGATGCATGACCAAATCGCTGGCATTTGAAACAACG